>NW_027186304.1:88635064-88646974 GCF_028583685.1 Petaurus breviceps papuanus
AGAAAGAAAGAAAGAAAGAAAGAAAGAAAGAAAGAAAGAAAGAAAGAGAAAGAAAGGAAGGAAGGAAGGAAGGAAGGAAGGAAGGAAGGAAGAGAGAGAGAGAGAAAGAAGGGAGGGAGGGAATGAAGGAAAGAAAAGGAAGGAAGGAAGGAAGAAAGACAGAGAAAGAAAGAGAGAGAAAGAAAGAAAGAAAGAAAAAGAAGGAAGAAAGAAAACAAGCTTCCTTTCATTGTACACATACAACTTCAGATGTCAGGTTTGTATCCATCCTAACCCAGTCATGTAATTTGTGCCAAGAGAAAGCTTTGGTTTGTCTTCCATGCTCCACTTCATGTCTGTTGCCATCTAGGTGCATATTGAAGAAACACACACACACACACACACACACATACACACAGACCATACATGTACACACAACTATTATTGTCAGTAAAGAGTTTTGTTTGTGAATTGATGATGACCTCTATCGTGTACAGTATATCTGTCTCTAGTACAGCTTTCCATTCTTTATTTGACAGACTGCTGTATAACATCTTTAATGAACATGACATACCGTATAATAAGTACTACTGACAGTTCAGAATAAATATTCATCGTAGTGAAGAGGCAATAGCTTACTCTACTCCCTTCATTATAAAAGGAACCTGAATATTTAATTCATTGTCCTCCCATTAAAATGCACCCTTTTATATCTGAAGCATGTCTTTTTTCCCCCCTTTTTTTTCTGCATCAGTGTTTTGGTAAACATTACCACTATCCATAGCTAGGTCAAACTGATGTCAAATACCAAGTAATAAAAAATCCAGTCACTCCTACAGATGTTTCTAAATGCCTGGATATTTCATGTGGAATAGATCAAACATCTGGTTGATTGATTGAATCTTTCACTTTTATCCAGGGTATTTTATCTTGTAGAAATAGACAACCTGAAATGCTCACAGTATCTCCCCTTCAAATGAAATCTCATGGTAGACAATGAAGAAATACTGCAAAGATATAACCTGTATGGTGAAATTTTTTCAGCAACTTTTAACTATGTCCTACTTACTCATGCTTACAAATTAACATAAAATTAAATTATAATTTAGTTATGACAGCTGTTAAAGTAATTAATTAATGTGATCCACTTTAGGATTTTGGCTGTTATAGGCTTAAACCAAGAAAAACAAAGTAGAGCTAGAGATAGCTCATGTCTTAACACTAACAAATAAAAAAAATCATTTTTTCTCACCACTAAAAAGATTATTTTAGAAAAAATTTCCTTTCCTTTTGAATGTTTTGCTTGATCTATTATTTCATTGTTATGAAGTCTTCCCCTTCCATACCTTCTCAGTCTCTTTGAGTCTTAACCATGGCTTTCATTAAGTCTTCCGTTAAGGATCTAGGGGTGTATAGTGTTTAGGGAGGATGAATACCTCTGATGTAAGGGCTGCTGAGCCTTTTTGAGGGCTGCTCATCTGCATTGGGTGTCCTATGCCATGCAGTGCTCACAAGGAGCTGTTGTATGCATAGTAATCACATCCCAGTAAAACTGTCTTGACAGATGAGCTAAACCAGGTTGAAGCTTCAAACCCCTCAGTCAGTTAAGGGGTTTTTAACCCCAAGCATGTGAAGTATTTGCCAATGGAATAGGTGGATGTGAACATTTTATTTCAGTGGACATAAGGCAGCAGAAGCAGATGCTATGGCACACTTAGAACTTGGTCAGATACTGAAGATGCCAAAGTCATCCGCTTCATCCAGAGCCATCTCTAGTCATCTTGACATTTGTCTTACCACCAGGCTCTGATGACTCTAGAAGAAAGAGTGAGGCTGAGGACTTTGTGCAACTCTGCTTCACTTAAATCCAATTTACATGTGAGTAAAAAGACATCACCCATAACATTTTGCTATTTCAGTATTTTTTTTACTATTCAATAATTTTACTATTTATTATTTTACTTTTTTTATTATCTTACAATTTTACCTAACTTTAAGTTCTGTGGCAAGGGACTAATGATGAAACAGCAGGTGTGGATACATTGGAAGCTGTAGTCATGACGTTACATACAAGAGGCCCAGGCCATAGGTAATTTTCTCACTGGCCTGAAGCAGCAGTGGGATTTGGGAGCCCCCTGAGTGTCTGAGCAGCCTTTTATAAGAATCATGCTGCTTACCTTCTGGCATGAAGAAGGGGCTAGAAAAGATATCCTAAAAATCATCTGCTTCTCCAAAAGCTGGCTTGCTTGGCACAGCAGTTTGGTATCCCACCCTATAACTTGAAACACAAAAACACATGTGGAAACTTTTCTGAAGATGACTCCACTCACCATTGGCACATGGAATGTGTGTACCCTTATGAACAACAAAAAACTAGACCCGAAAGAAAGTCAGTTTTTGTTGTGAGAGATCTCAGAACATATATCCAAATGTCATACCAGAGTGAAATAAAGCTGACAAATGAAGGCTAGCTTACTGAACTTGGATCTGAATATACTTTTTTCTTGAAGTGGCCATAGTGATGGGGAGCACAATGAAGGTAGTGTAGGTTTCACAAACTGATCTAGTCAAAAAACTTGTATGCTTCTGAAAAGAAATAAATGGCAAGCTCACAATGTGATTGCCACTTGTTGGAAAATACAATGTTACTATTATCAGTGTGTATGCTTCCACCATGATAAACCCTGATGAGGTAAATGAAAAAAAATTTGAAGACCTGGAGGCCCTCATCATCAATGTGCCAAAAGAGGACAAGCTAGTAATTCTGGATAACTTTAATACCAGAAAAGGAACAGGCTATTAGACATAGCAGAGAGGCCTTAGGAAAAATGGAGTTGGAAACAGCAACAGTCGTTTGCTATTGAAGATTTGTGCATCTCATTACCTCTTTCTCATCAATGAAACTTTCTGTTTACCTAAATGTAACAAAACTTGGTGGATGCACCTTCATAGCAAACATTGGCATTTATTAGACGATGCCATTATAAGAAGAAGAAATCGACTGGACATGAGAATGATTAAGGCAATGTGTATGCAGAGTGCTGGACTGATGATAGACTTATCCTCTCCAAGCTAAACATTTGCATTCAACAAAAGCAGAAGCTCAGAGGAATAATGACTACCAGATAACTTAACCTAAGGCAGATTAGAGTGCTTCTCCATGTGTGAACAGTTTGCTACTGACTTAGAGAGAAATCTAAGCCAAACATACTTTTGATAACAGTGGAGCAGAAAAGGAGTGGGCAGCTTTCAGAGATTTGGTATATGGTACCATATTTACTCATCTGGGATAGAACACTCAAAAATATCAGAAGGGTTTGATGAAAATGATTGGGAAGTTTACAAGCTGTGAAATGAAAATATGAGAACTCTACAGGGTCTGTCTACCAGCAGGATAATTCACCATCTCTGAAAATTCATTGTTTAATTCCATCAAATGGAAAGCACAAGCAAAACTTAGAGAGCTGCAGGATTTTTGGCTCAGTAAGAAGGCAGATGACATTCAGCTTTATGCTGATAAAACAACCCAAAATATGTTTAGGATGTTGTAAAAACTATTTATGGTCCAAAGACCTTTTTATATAAAAATAAGTATTATCTTTTTTAAAAAAAGCATTTTTCCTTAGTTACAAGTAAAAATTTTAACATTTCTTTTCTAAAACTTCGACTTACAAATTCTCTCTCTTCCTCCCCCTACCCTCCACATTGAGACAGCAAGCAATTAGATATAGGTTATGCATGTGTAGTCATGCAAAATATTTCCATATTAGTCATGTAAAAGAAAACAAACACCAAAAGCAGTTCTCAAGAAAAAGTAAGCAAAAAAAAAATACACTTCAATCTGTATTCAGACATCATCAGTTCTTTTTTTGGGAATGGATAGCATTTTTCATCAAAAGTCCTTTAGAGTTTTCTTGGATCATTGTATTGCTGGGAATAGCTAAGTCATTCACAGATGATCATCTTATAATATTGGTGTTACTTTGTACACAGTACATTTAGCTTGATATCGACTGATACAGTTCTCTCCAGGTTTTTCTGAGAACATCCTGCTCATCATTTTTTATAGCACAATAGTATTGCATTATAACCATATAATACAATTTGTTTAGCCATTCCCCAATCAATGAGCATTCCTTTAATTTCTAATTCTTTGCCACTAGAAAAGATCTGCTATAAATATTTTTGTACATATAGGTCCTTTTCCTTTTTTTATTTCTTTTGCGATATAGACCTAGTAGTGATACTGCTAGGTCAAAGGCTATGTATGGTTTTATTATCCTTTGGGCAGTGTTTCAAATTGCTCTACAGAATGATTGAATCCATTCACAACTCCACCAATAGTATATTAATGTCTCATTTTTTTCCCACATCCCTGCCCACCTTTGATCTGATTATTGGCAAAGCAACAGAGTCCTGTCTTAGTGCTAGCAAAGAGACCTCTGTAATCTCTTTCTGACCAGTTGTTCAACCTCCTTAGCATCTGTGGGCTGAGAGATCTGGAAGCAGCTGCTACTGCTGCTGATTCACTGGCTCCCAAGGCCTGCTCCTGATTTGCTGGAGCTAGGTCTGTGGTGGCATGACCTGTGTTGAACTGTGCTCCACTCTCACCGAGATTTGACAGACCTTTTCTGCTGACTTTCTAAGTTGTCTTTGACTGGAAAATTACTTCACCCCATCCTTTCGTGGGTTCTGCTACCTTACAAATTGTTTTCATGCATTATTTGAAGGTGTCGAGAGGGGTTTTGGGTAGAGCTCAGGTGAGTCACTGTCTTTCACTGGTCCAAAAGATCTTTGGTACATCTCAGTATCTCAGCACTGATGGATCTATACTGATTAATGATAAGGATAGACCCTGGAGTAGTCTTAACACCCTTCCATTGTGTTGTCAACTGACTATTATCAACCAATGCTGAAGCTGCTGTTTACATCAGATCAGTCCATCTCTAGCCAAACTTCCAACTGAAAAACAGGTTTTAGATGTCTTTAGGCCCCTCTTGTGTGACAAAACTACTTTTGCTGGTTCCATTCCAGCTGAGATCTACAGTGGAAGTGGTCCACTGTTCATATAAAAGGTGATGGAAATTTTCTGTGTTCAATGATGCCTCCATTGTCCATCTCTATAAAGGAAAGGGAAATATGATCATCCTGTGACAATCACAGGGGAGTCTTTCACTTAGTCATAAATGGCAAGATTCTTGCCATAGTCCTCCTTATCCTCCTGATCTTTCACCTGGAAGATGGTCATCTTGAGAGCCAATGTGGCTTGAGAAATGGCAGAGGGATTGTTGATACAAGGTTTACTACCCAACAACTCCAGGAGAAATTCCAGGAGCAGAACCGGGGCTCTGTACACAATGTTTGTTGATCTAAGGCCTTTGAAACTATTGGTCATGAGGGCCTGTGAAAGATAATGGCAAAATTTTACTGCCTGGAGAAATTCATCAGTATTGTATTCCTGTTTGATGGTAGCATGTTTTCCTGGGTTCTGAATAATGGATGCTGTTCTTACACTTTATTCATTACCAGTCTAGTGAAGCAGGATTGCCTGCTTGCTCTCATGCTAAAGCATGATGTCAAGATATTTTCAACAAGGACAATAACTACTTCAAGGTAAACTACTGCACTGATGATAAATTATTTAGCTTGAAAAGACTACAAGCCAAGACTAAAGTGGGGGGAGAGTTGGTGAATGACTTTTTGTTTGCAGATGATTGTGTACTCAAAGCAGCCTCTGATCCTGAGATGCAACAATGTGTGGATTGATTCTCTGCCACATGTGCTAATTTTAACTTAATGGTTAGAAAGAAAATGAAGGTTCTGCACCAACCAGCACTACATCATTCATATGTGGAACTGTTGGTTATATAGCAAATGGAGAGATTTTGAATGCTATAGATAAGTTCACTTACCTTAGTATATTTTCTAGGGATATACACCTTGATGATGAGTTTGACATACACATTACCCGAGCTAGCTCAGAGTTTGGGAGGCTCTGAAAAACATGTGTGGGAGAGAAGTGTTGGATTGTCTACCAAATTGAAGGTATGCAGAACCATTGTGCTGACCTCATTGTTGTATGCCTATGAACCCTAGACAGTCTACCAGCAGCAAGCCAGAAAATTGAACCACTTCTGTTTGAATTGTCTTAAAAAGATTCTGAAGATCATCTGGAAAGATAATGTAGTGAACACTGAGACGTTGCTTGAACTGAACTGCCAAGCATTCAGACTGTACGCCAGAGAGTGCATCTCTGATGGACTGACCACATTTTTTGAATGCCAAATGTACATTTGCCTAAACCCAATTTTATGGAGAACTCACACAAGGCAGGTGCTCACATGAAGGTCAGAAAAAGCAATGCAAGGATGCCTTCAAGCATTCTGTGAAGAACTTTGGAATTTATTGTGTGACATGGGAGACAGTGGCACCTCCCTGTCAGAAGGTGAATGATAGCACCTTTTATCTTTATTGTTTGCATTCTAGGTGTATTATTGTTATGAGCAGAGTTCTAAAGGTTTTTTTTTTAATTCTAATTATATAGATTGTCCTAGTTCCACTCATACTTCTCTGTATCCATTCATAGTGATCTTCCCAAGTTTCCTTTGAAATTATCAATTGTATCATTTCCTATAGAACAATAATATTCCATTATTTATATATCTCAGTATATTTCATGATTCAATAGGAGAACACTCTTAGATTACAGTTTTTAACTATCATGAAAAGAGCTATTATAAATATTTTTGTTCATATAAAGCCATTTCTTCCTTCTTTGATCTCTGGGTTATAAGCCTAGAAGTGGTGATATAACTGTGTTGAAGGATATGTACAGTTTAGAATCTCTGGGGACATAGTTTAAATTGTTTTTTCAGAATGGCTGGAAAAATTCACAATGAAGAAATTTTGAAGTATATGATTTGAACCTTAAATTCCATTGGATATGAATGAAATTTCTTTTTTAAAATTTAAGCAAAAATCTTAGTTTTGTTTTCAAAGGTTGAATGTTCATTAGAGAATTCCTACTAAGGGAATACACTGGGAAGATAAATGTTTTGTAGTAGAAGGCAATGAGTTAGAATCTAGAGAACCTGGATTCGAATCCCAACTTTACTTAATACTACCTGTATGACTTGCAGTGCAGTCTTAATCACTGTGGATTTCAAGCTTCTTTGTCTAGAAAATAAAATGATGGAATTAGATAAACTCAGAGGTTTATATGAAATCTAAAAACCCTAAAGACCATTTTTGATTATACTTATGTAGGGGAAGTTGAAGCCATTGACGATACTGTTTGGTTTTGGTATCTGTAATGAAGTTTAGGAGTAGCAAGAAATTTTTCTAAATGTTTTTTCTTCTGCCTGTCTCCCTCTGCTACCCACCATCTCCTCCTCAAATACATATACATAGTTCCTTTTGCCACGCTTCATTTCTGACTTTATACTAGAGTCTGACTTTCTTACAAAATATAGCTCTTCAGCTTCTGACTTAGCCTTTCCTTGCTGACCAAAATGTAGCATTCTAAATACTGAACTATGGAAGCAAATGTTTAACACCCTGCTAAATAACAGACTTTGAAATTTAATCTACCTTATTAGCATTTCCTCTGTCACAATAAACACAATAATAATTAATTGATTACTGATTTAAAGTATTTGCTGATTATCTAAGGTGTAAATACAGTGAATCTAACAGTCAAATCTTTGGTAGCTGGCTTCAGCACACCCCTTGCTGAGTACTACAGTTACCTTTCAAGGATAGTATGCTTTTTAATTATATAGCATTTATCTTTGCATAATGACAAAGTAGTTGCTAATTTAATCAGTAGAAGTCCAAAGTACAATCATATTCATAAATTCCCCACCCCCACCCCAAATGAAAATACTGCCTGACTAGAAATAAAAAAGTATCAGTGAAAGACTGTGTATATTGGGGGGAAGGAAGAAGTTGGTGGAATGAGGGAGAGATGTATTTGCTTAGAGGTCAAAATGAAAGACTGAAATGAAAAGAACATTAACAAGCATAGGAATGGCACATAAGAGTGTGAAGCATCTTAATTTGGAGGACAGTAAGGAAATTAATTCAAACCTTTTTATTTTACATATGGGAAACCATACAATGTGACCCAAGCTCATATAGAGGATCAGTGGCAAAGTGAGAATATAAACTCAGGTGGTCTTCTCCCAAAGCCAGTACTTTGCCCAATATATCATACTGTTTGCCTGCTAGTAGGAATTCAATTATGATTGTTCTCTTGGTGTATTTATTTTTTCTGCTTTGTCTAAGCTGCCAGTATCTCTATTAACTAGATCAGTGACTTGGAAAAATGACTTTATCTTTCTGGGTCTCAGTTTTACTACTTTTAAAATGAAAAGTTTGACCAGATGATCTCTAAGATTCGGTTTAGCTTTAAAATTGAAGGGGTGTTTCTCCCACATCTCCAACTAGATATACTCCTGTCACCTTAAGCATAATTATCAAAAATCTATACTACTAAAAAAAAATCTGTACTACTGCCCCTTCTAAATCAGCTGTCTTTTTAAAATTGCTTGTTTCTGTTTATGGTAACACCACTTTCCCAGTCAATTAGGCTTGAAATTACAATGGATTATAGATGTAAAGCCCTCTGTTCAACTCTCTTGATTATACATATAGCGGAAACTGAGGTACAGAAGGTCAAGTGATTTACCAAAGATGACACAAATAGTAAACAATGGAGGTAAGAATTAAATCCTGCTACTAAGAACAATTCTCTTAATTCTCTTTATGCAACACTGCTAGAATAATTTCTCGAAAATACTGTTTTGATTTTAACAGACTGAAATATATATCAATCAATGAGCAAGTTAGTATGAGGTTGCTAAAAAACAGAAATGATTAGGCTCTGATAATACAAAATCAAAAATGAAAACAGTTTATAACCTTTAGGAGCTTATATACCATTACTGTAGAAGTGATGATGATGATGATGATGATGGAGAAGGAAGAAGAAAAGGAAGAGGAGGAATATCAATCATTTGGGCTTGTCTAAATTCTACACTTCCTTCAAGACTTACCTTAAATCTCAACTCTTTTGTGTAGCATTACTATAATTCTGCATATGTTGAAACTGAAGCAGACCCAGGATCACACATATAATAATTTAGAATAGGATTCACAATCAAGTCTTTCTGACTACTCTATCCATTGTGCAACCTAGCTGCTTCATGTATACATACATGCATATATACTTGTACACACATACATATATATGTGTATATACATGAGAAATGCAAAATAATTTTGAGGATGGAAGGTTCTAAGAGCTGTAGAGATCAGAAAAATTTCTTCTACACTACTTATAGGATAAAATCTAAACTCTTTAGTTTGACATTCTGTCTAATTCCCCATGTGGGTCTCCGGCTTTATTTCATACTTTTATTTAGCAACTTTATTTATCACTGATTATTTAGCACTTTGAGACATGTGATTTTTATGTCTTTATGACTGATCTAAAAAGAGTTATAAGGCTCTTAAATTTGGGGGGGGGGTGGGACTAAGATGGCAGAGAAAAAGGTATGAACTCACCTGAGTGCTCCCAAATTCCCCCCTACACCACTTTAAATACTGCCTCAAAGCAAATTCTGGAGTAACAGAACCCACAAAAGGATGGGATGATACAATTTTCCAGCCCAAGACAACTTAGATCAGCAGGAAAGATCTGTCATACCAAGATGAGAGTGGAATGCACTCCAGCACAGGCTGTGCTAATACAGGCTGAACCATGGGAAATCAGCAGCAGGGGCAATGGAATCAGCAGTAGACAGCAGCTGTTTCCAGAACTGTTAGCCCATAGATGGTAAGGAGGTTAGACAACTGGTGAAAAAAATTTCAAGATTCACTTTGCTGGCACTGGGTGCATGATTCTGTTGTATTACCCATACACTAGATCCAGGTCCCAATCCTGGGTCCCACTCCCAGGGTAAAAAGGAGCACTAGCACACCAGAGATTGGGGCTTCAGGAAGGAAGGAACCCTGGTCATAGTTCTGAGGTGGGAAAGAGTGCTTGTGGTCACTCACAGAACCAAAATCAGGACAGAAGAGTAGTAAACACACCACTCCATAGATCATACCACCTTGAAAAAACTAAAAGCTTACAGATACCCTCCACAAACTATCTCTGAAAACAACTACACAAAAACACCCCTGAGGGGTGGCTAGTTGGTGCAGTAAATAGAGCAATTTCCCTGCCCTCCCCCCCCCAAATAAAACAACAACAAATTTAAAAAAGAGGTACGGCTAGATGGTACAGTGAATAGAGCACTGGTGCTGGAGTCAGGGGGACCTGAGTTCAAATCCAGCCTCAGATACTTAAGACAAAAAACTAGCCATGTGACCTTGGGCAAATCACTTTACCCCAATTGCCCTACCTTCCCCCCCAGAAAAACACCCCTGAATCTTGGGACAGTGCACACTTTATTCTGGGAGCAGAGCACAACTTTAATATGAAGGTAAAAGAAAAGAAATAGGCTAAAAAAAATTAGCAAAAAACTAAAAGAGATCCTGAACATCAAAAATTACTATGGTGACAGGGAAGACAAAATACAAACTAAGAAGACAACTGCTACATCCAGAACCTCAAAGATTAATGTGAATTTATCTCAGATCCTAGCAGAGCTCGAAAAAGATTCTAAAAATCAAACAAGAGAGGTACAGGAAAAATTGAGAAAAGAAATGAGTGATGTGGGGCGGCCAGGTAGCACAGCAAGTAAGAGCACCGGCTTCAGTGTTGGGATGACCTGGGGATGGAATCCTGGGCTCAGACACTTAGCACCCACCCAAGAAACACCTGTCTGTGTAACCTTGAACAAGTTATTTAACTCCAATTGCTTAGGGGTGGCCAGGTGGCTCAGCAAGTAAAGAGCACCAGCTCCAGTGTCGGGATGACCTGGGGATCAAATCCGGGCTCAGATACTTAGCACCACACCCAGAAATACCTGGCTGTGTAACCTTGAGCAAGTTACTTAACCCTGATTGCTTAAAAAAAATAAAAAGAAATGAGTGATGCAAGAAAATCATGAAAAAAGTCAACAGTTTGGTAAAGGAGGAACAAAATATACTACAGAAAATAACACCTTAAAACCCAGAATAGTCTTAATGACAAAAGAGGTACAAAAATCCATTAAAGAGAACATTTTAAAAAGCAGAATTGGCTACATGGAAAAGAAGGTACAAAAACCCAATGAAGAAAAGAGTTGTTTAAAAATTAGAATTGGAAAAGTGGAAGCTAATGACTCCATAAGATATCAAGAAGGAAAAAAAATCAAATGGAAAAAATTAGAAGAAAATGCGAAATATCTTATTGGAAAAACAACTGGAAAAACAGGAGAGGTAATTTAAAGATTCTAGAACTGGAAGCCATGATCTAAAAAAGAGCCTAGATAGCATCTTTCAAGAAATTATCAAGGAAAATTTCCCTGATATTCTAGAACAAGAGAGCAAAATAGAAATTGAAAGACTCTACTAATTACCTCCTGAAAAGAGATCCCAAAATAAAACCCCAGGAATAGTATAGCCAAATTCCAGAACTCCAAGGTCAAGGAGAAAATAATGCAATCATCTAGAAATAAACAAGTCAAATATGGTGGAGCCACAGTAAGGATAACACAAGATTTAGCAACTTCTACATTAAAGTACTGGAAGGATTGGAGTATGATACTCTGGAAGGCAACGGAGTTAGGATTACAATAAAAAATCACCTACCCAGCAAAACTGAGTATAATCCTTCAGGGCGAAAATAGTTATTCATTAAATAGTGGACTTTGTAGCATTTCTGATGAATAGAAAATTTGACTTTCAAATACAAGACTCAAGAAAAGCATAAAAAGGTAAACAGGAATGAGAAATCAGAAATGAACTTAATAAGATTAAACTATTTGCATCCCTACATAG
>NW_027186304.1:88646984-88676816 GCF_028583685.1 Petaurus breviceps papuanus
GTCTACATAGACAGAAGACATAGATATCAGTTGAATATGAAGGGATGATATCTAAAAACAATGACATTAAGGGGTGAGAAAGAAGAATACACTAGGAGAAGGAGGAAGGGAGAAGTAGAATTAGGTAAATTATCTCACATAACAGAAGCACAAAAGAGCTGGAGGGATAAAAGGTGGAGGTAGGCAGGAGTGCTTAAAAGTTACTCTCATCGAAATTGGTTCAAAGAGGGAATAACATACACAGTCAGTTTAGTACAGAAATCTGTCTTATGCTACAGGAAGGTAGGAGGTGAAGGGGAAAAGAGAAAGGATGGCACTGATAGGAAGGGCAGATTGGGGAAGGCAGTAGTGAGACATAAAACACTGGAGGATGGACAGGTTGAAAGGAGAGACAGTAGGATAAACAGGGAAATAGGATGGAGGAAAATACAAAATAGTAGTTAACTGTGGGAAAAAATTTACAACAGGTATCTGTGATAAAGGCCTCATTTCTCAAATATGTAGAGAATTGAATGAACTTTATAAAAATAAGAATCATTCACCAATTGATAAATTGTCAAAGGATATAAACAGGCAGGTTTTTCTACAAAGTAATCAAGTCTATCAATAATCATATGAAAAAATGTTCTAAATCACTATTGATTAGAGAAATGCAAATTAAAAAAAAACTCTAAGGTACCACTCCACAGCTATCAGAATGGCTAATATGACAGAAAAGGGAAATGATAAATGTTGAAGGGGATCTGGTAAAATTGAGACACTGATGCATTGATGATGGACTTGTGAACTGATTCATCCATTCTGGAGAGCAATTTGGAACTATGTCCAAAAATTGAGCATACCCTTTGATCCAGCAATACCACTACTAGTTCTGTAACTGAAAGAGATAAAAGAGATAAAAACAAACAAACAAACGAAAAAGGACCTATATATACCAAGACATTTATAGCACACTTTTAGTGGTAGCAAAGAATTGAAAATTGAAGAGATGGTTATCAATTAGGGAATGACTGAACAAGTTGTGGTATATGATTGTGATGCAATACTATTGTGCTATAAGGAATGACAAGCAGGGCACTTTCAGAGAAACCTAGAAAGACTTACATGAACTGATGCAAAGTGAAGTGAGTAGAACCAGGAGAACTGTGTACACAGTAACAACAATATTGCACAATGATCAATGTGAATGACAGTTATTCTCAGCAATACAATGATCCAAGACAATTCCTAAGGACTTATGATGAAAAATGCTATCCACCTCTAGAGAAAGGATTGATGAAGTCTAAATCCAGAGTAAGGCACACTTTTTAAACTTTATTTTTCTTTGTTATTCTTTTACCTGTTTTCTTTCACAACTTGAATAATATGGAAAAATATTTTACATGACAGCACATGTTATAGATATATAGAGAAAAAGTTTTACAAAACAAATGTTAAAATAATTTTATATGTAAATGGGAAAATATGAAATATTAAATAATTCAAATTTTTTAAAAATATTCTTTAATTTAGGAAACATGTTTTCTATGCATTTTGCCCACAGAATTAAAGTCTGGATTTGGTAATTCCAGAAATTATTGATGGTTTCTGAATAAATATATGTTGAAGAAAGTTATATCCATGTTATCCACATATGTTGTATGTATCCATAAGTTTGGAGGAAGGCTAATTTTCATGTATCTTTCAATTGGTCACAGACATCTTCAAGAAGGGGTTATCTTGAAAACCAGTGTTTACTGATGCAGGAAATGTAGCCTGTAGTCACAGAATTTAGGCTAGAAGGGAACTTAATCACCGATTTAATCACCTATATTTTAGAAAGTCAGCCATAGAAAGGTTTACTGAGTTGAAAAGATGGATGGATGGATGGATGGACGGACAGACGGACGGACGGACGGATGGATGGATGGATGGATGGATGGATGGATGGATGGATGGATGGATCGATCGATCGATCTATCTGTCTGTCTGCCTGGCTGGCTGGCTATCTATAATCTATCTATATTCTAGGACAGATTCCTCCTTTAAACAACAAAAAAAAAAAAACACAAGTAAAAATCTCATAATGTATTATATTTTACAAATGCTTTACAAATATTTTCTAATCGTATAGAAGACAAAACTGAATTGTAGAGAAGTTAAACAGCCTTCTTAAGTTCACAGAGCAAGCTAGGAAGAGCAAGAACTTGGGCCCAGGTCTCTTAACTCACTGTAGTTCCAGGCTCCCTGTGCTATATACAGTATCATAACAGATCCTCAAAGTGACCTTGTGAGATAGGTATTCTCATATAAGGAAACTGTGACTCAGCAAAATTATATGGTTCACCCATGGATTTAGTAAGTAGAGGAGAATTTTGAACTGAAGTCTTCCTGTTTCCAAGTCAATTAACTTATCCATTGTACCACACAATAACCAGAGATAGCGTCAAATGTCTTCTTGGTGCTAGCTTCAAACAATACATTGTCAAATTCACTTTTCTCACTAAAAAGTGGACTTAAGTTCTAAGATTCTGTTGCTCACTTAATAGCAGTGTGGTCTGGAGAAGATCATGTAATTTGTCTGGGCTTCCACTTTCTCATTTGTATAATGAAGCTAATGTAGCCTTATCTACATTCAGGGAAAGTTTGGGGGACAGATAGATGAACTCTAGAGGTTCTAGCTCTGAAATTTGATTCTATGATTTTGCTAATGATGATTTTATTGACTTGAGATTTTGCTAGCACCAAGTCTCTTATTCCATGCTATATTACCACCATTAATATTTTCTGTTTGGAGTGAAAAACGTACAGGTGAGACTTTTCACACATAAGTCTCAAGTACCTTCTCAAACCTTTTGGCAATCCCACCTCTTACTGAATCCCTCTTTGTTTTTGTTTTTCCCTTTCACTGGGTATGTGGCTCAGGCAAAGGTAAGGAGGTTTTGTTAAGTGTCTCTATTAATCTTCTACTTTGATTACACTGGAGCCTGCATGTATGCTAACTTTATGGCTTTTTTTTCCTTAATTATATTCATTTATAAACAGATTTTCTTTCTGGCTTTTAGTGAAGCCTCTTCTTCTGCTAAACATCATTCTTTTATTCTGTCTCTATTTTATATGAAAGAATTAAGATGGGCTTACATTTAATCTTCCTCACCCTGGTTACAAACTCCCATTTCAGTGTCTCCTGGTTTCCATTTCTCGTTTGTGATCAGATAAGAATCTGTCTGTTATGCCCCTTTAACTGTGGTAGAGTAATCTGATAGTATGAAGCTTCTGTGTTAGGATTAGAGAAATGTGCCTCTCTGTGTGGGGTTTTTAAAAAGTTTTTATTCAACCTTTATAGAAGGCGATGTAATTAATTTTAAAAGAAATTTCTTTGAAACAAGCAATATTTCCTTGAAAGATACTGGATATTGTGGTTTTGTATGTTAATTTGTTGAAAATTAAGTTGTAGGTTAATTCAGGGATGGCTAAATTCAGTGTTTCTGGTTTTTTTTCTACGTGCTAGAGGAATGTTATGCCTCTACTGTATTTTAAAACATCTAAAATAGTAAAGAATTTGAAAGTAACTTTATTTGGAAACACTGTAACAATGAAATGTAAAAGATATCAAAGCCCATGTTATAAAAGTGAGAGTGAAGGTATATTTTGTATAGTCTTTGTGGGCCTATTATGTAAATTAAACAATAACAAAAACAGGCCGACCCTGAATTAATCAATGTGAACAGAGAAAGTGACCTGGATATTCTTAGAGTTGCTGAGAATAGTGGAAGGACATGTATCATTGAGAGAAGGGATAAGTATTTGTTGGGGTGATTGTTGCTTATTGATATTTTTTTTGCTGCTTCTAAAGTAAATCTTTTGTTATTAAGTCATTTCAGTCATGTCAGACTCTCTGTGACTCCATTTACATTTTATTTTTTGTTTTTTGACAAAGATACTGAAGTGATTTGCCATTTCCTTTTCCAGGTGAGAAAACTGAGGCAAGCAAGGTTAACTGACTTGCCCAGAGTCAGATAGCTAATAAGTGACTGAGGCTGGATTTGAACTCCTGTATTCCTGATTCCAGGCCTAGCACTCTATCCACTGTACCACCTAGGTGCCCATGAAGTAATAGGCAGGAGAGAACAACATACCCAATGTTAATAAGGTACTAAGGTACAAGTATAATTTATCTTCAATATTTTTCTAGTTTTCTGTTTCTATATTTTCTGTATATGAAAAAGGGAGTTAACAAAGGGAACTTAAGTATATCTTCAGATTTTTTTTAGTTATGAACATGAATAAAATGGCCAAATTTTTGTTACTGAAACTCAGTACCAAATATTTGGGCAATAATAAGATTATTTATGAATATACATATTGGAAGTAAATAATAGTATCTTAGGCATAGGCATGTGTTTAATACATGAACATAAACATTACATTTAACCACTTAAGTAAAAAGAAAATGATTAGTACTAATATATATTATTCTGTATTTTATATAATAATTGTCTTAATACTTTGCAATTGTACTTCTAGTGGCCTATGTCTTTGAAAAGAAAAATGTTTACTACTTGAAGTATTATTTTCTTTAAAATTTAATTTCGTGATTTTTAAACTTGTAAGCATTTTCTATTTTAATTCCCATACTATTGAACAGTAAGAAAATAAAATAAAAATAACACTTATGTACAATGAAGCAAAACACATTTCCACATTGGAAAATATGAATATTTTTTCTTCATTTTAAGTCTTATCATCTTTCTGGCTGAAAATGGTTAGTGTATTTCATCTTAGGTCCTCTGGAATCATGGTTTGACATAGCACTGAACAAAATTCTAAAGCCTTTTAAACATACTTTCTCTATAATATTGTCATTATATAGAATGTTTTCCTAGTTCTGCCCACTTCATTCTGCATCACTCCATAAAGATCATCCCAGTTTCCTCCCAAATTGTTCACTTTCTCATTTCATATGAGAAACATAATTATGTTTCATTACATTCATATAAATCCATACATCAATACATATGCATACATATATATATATATATTCATATATTCAATAGCTTCCATTTGAATTGTCTTAGGAAGATTCTGATAATCACTTGGCAGGATGAGGCACCAGACACTGAGGTCCTCACTTGAACTAAGCTGCCAAGCAGTCAAACTCTACTTCGGAGAGCACAACTTTGATGGGTTGGCCATAGGTTTGAATGCGAAACTTATGCTTGCCAAAAAGACCATTTTATGGAGAACTCGCACAGTGCAAGCGTTCACATGGTGGTCAGAAAAAGCGATACAGGGACACTCTCAAGGTCTCTCTCAAGAACTTTGGAGTTGATTGTGTGATATGAGAGACACTGGCACAGGACCACTCAGCATAGTATGTCCACATCAGAGAAGGTGCTGTGCTATATGAGCAAAGCATAATTGAAACAGGTAGCTCAAAGGACACACAGGATGAGGAAATTTAAAGAATCCACCCCAAATGTTCCCATGGACTATTTGTGTCTGACCTGTGGTAGAGCATTCCAAGCTCTTATTGATCTGAGCAGTCACAGTTGGACACATTGAAACTTGACCTTAGCATAGTGACATCATTTTGATCCTCTTTGAGAACAAAGGACAACAACCAACCAATGAATCATATCATAATTTTTTTAGCCATTCCTCAATAAGTGATCACCTCCTCAATTTAGTATTTTTACTATTATGAAAAGAACTTCTATAAGTATTTTTTGTATACATGGGTTCTTTTCCTCTTACTTTAATGTCTTTGAAGCATGTACTTAGTAATGGTATTCCTAGGTCAAAGGGTATATGTAGTTGAGTGACTTTTGGAGTACAGTTCCAAATTTCTTTCCAGAATTTCTAGAACAGTTTAAAGTTTCATCATCCAATGAAATAGCATATCTGTTTTCCTAAAGCTCCTTTAACATTTGTCATTTCCGTCATTTGTCATCTTTGCCAGTCTGATGAGTATGAAATGAACTTCAGAAGTACTTTAGTTTGTGTAGCTCTAATTTGGATCATTTGAAAATGTGATTATTGATAGTCTTCCTTTGAAAATTGCCTTTTTCGATTTCAGGAGCCAAAATGGCAGAGTATGCAGTAAGTTTCTCTCCTTCTCCCTTATTGATCTCTAAAAACCCAGAAAAATATCACCCCAGGAAAAATACTGAAGTTGAGTCAGTAAAAATATGGGGTGCAGCAGTCTTTTAGCCCAGGAGGATTAATGGGAAAGATCCCTCTCACTCTGGTAGAAGAGGAGGTATGCTAGCAAGCCAGTGGCAAGCCCCACTTCAGCAAACCAGCAGGAGATCTTGAGCTCCAGGGTGATGGAGCAGGCAAGTGCCAGCATCAGAAACCCTTCCCCTTCTGTGTCCCCTTCCTGAGTGCCCTAGTATGGGGCGACCTGAGAAACTCCAGCTCAGAAAACCACCCTGTGTGCTGACAGGCAGGTGTCCTCTAGCAGCCAAACCTCCCCACGCTTCAGCACAACTCAAGGCAGGCAGGTTTTCTCCAGCATCCAAACTTTCCAGTACTTCATAGCAACCCAGGTGAGCAGGCATCCTACTGGGGCCATCCTCTTCCCACCCTGAGAGCTTCAGTGGTGCTGACCCCAGCTCAGCACCAGGTAAGCTGCCAAACCCCTACATCTTGCAGCCTCCAGCACTTGAGGTCCCAGTGCAGAAAGTCAGTGACCAGGCTCCTGGCTCCAGCATAGGAGACTTGGGACAGTGCCCCCTATGCTCCAGCAGGAGAGGTCACCTTTAAAAGACAGGAAATATGCAAACATCATGAACTAAAAGCAGAAATGGACAATGAACATAGATTCTTTCAGTGGGGACAGAGATCAAAACACAAATTCAGAAGAGGATAACATTGTCAATGCACCTACATCCAAAACCTCAAAGGGAATATGAACTGCTCTCAAGTCCAAAAAGCCCTCTTGGAAGAATTCAAGAAGGATTTTAAAAGTCTAATAAGAGAGGTAAAAGAAAAATTATGTGGGGTGGCTAGGTTGTGCAGTGAATAGAGGACCAGCCCTGGAGTCAGGAGGACCTGAGCTAAAATCTGGCCTCAGACACTTAACACAAAAACTAGCCATGTGACCTTGGGCAAGTCACTTAACCCCAATGGCCCTCCAAAAAGCAAAAGAAAAAAAAAGAAATGAGAGGTATGCTAGAGAGTTGATAGCTTAGAAAAGGAAGGACAAAAATTGACTGTAGAAAATAATTGCTTAAAAAAATGCAATTGACCAATTTTTGGGGAAAACAAACTACACAGAAGAAAACAATTCCTTAAAAAGTAGAATTGGCAAAATGAAAAAGGAGGCACAAAAAATAATTGAAGAAAACAGTTCCTTAAATATTAGAACTGGGCAAGTATAAACTAACGACTCTATGAGACATCAAGAATCAATCAAACAAAATCAAAAGAATGAAAAAAGAGAAGAAAATGTAAAATACCTCATTGGAAAAACAGCTAACCTGGAAAATAGATCTAGGAGAGATGTTTTAAGAATTATGGGTCTACCCGAAATCCATAATCACAAAATGAACATGGACATCATGTTTCATGAAATCATTAAGGAAAACTTCCCTGAGGTACTAAAAGCAGAGGGTAAAATTATCATTGAAAGAATTCACCGATCACCTCCTAAAAGAGATCCCATATTGAAAATGCCAAGGAATATTTAGGCTAAGTTCTAGAATTATCATATCAAGGAGAAAATACTGCAAGCAGCCAGAAAGACATAATTCAAATATCATGGAACTAGAGTCAGGATTATACAGAAACTTGCAGCTTCTTCATTAAAATATGGGAGGACTTGGAATATGATATTCTTTAAGACAAAGGAACTTGGATTGCAACCAAAGATCAACTACAGATCAACTAAAGATCAGTGAAATTGAGCTTAGTCTTTCAGGGGAGGTAATGGACATTCAGTGAAATATGGGACTTCCAAATCTTCCTGATGAAAAGACCAGAGCTCAACAGAAAATCTGATCATCAAATACAAGACTGAAGAGAGGCAAAAAAGGTAAACAGGAAAGAAAAAACAAACAACATTTAATTCAATAAGGGCAAACTCTTTGCATCCCTACATGGGAAGATGATACTTTTAACTCATAAGAACTGTATATTTATTATGATGGTTAGAAGGAGTATATGTAGACAGAGGTCATGGGTATGAGTTGACTCTGATGTGATGATAAATCTAAATAAATGGTGAAAAGGGATTGTACTGAAAGAAAGAAATAGAAAAGGGTAAATCACATCTCATGAAGAGGTGCAAAGACCTAGAGGGAAAGAAGCAGAGGGAAAGAAGGGAGGGATATGAGCATTGTTTTGAACCTTACTCTCATCAGATGTGGCTATATGAGTGAATAACATACTTAGATATAGAAATCTAACTTACCCTATAGGAAGTAGGAGAGGAAAGAGGAAAGGAAAGGGAGGGGGTGGATAGAAGAGAGGGAAGATTGAAGGATGCAGTGGTCAAAAGCAAAACACTAGTGAGGACAGAAAAGGAGAATGGAGAGAGAAAAGCATAAATGGGGGGGGAGGGAATTGGAAGGGAAAGGATAGGATGGAAAGAAAGTGACAGATAGTAATCATAACTGGTAATGTGAATGGGATGAACTTTGCCATAAAACAGAAGTGGATAGCAGAATGGATTAAAAAAACAATCCTACAATATGCTGTTTACAAGAAACACATTTGAAGCAGAGGGATGCACACAGAATAAAGGTAAAATGTTAGCTTCAGCAGAGGTGTGGCATTCTTGATCTCAGACAAAGCAGAAACAAGAATAGACTTAATTAAAAGAGATAAGGAAGGAAACTACATCCTGCTAAAAGATATCATGGACACTGAAGTAATAGCATTACTAGAAATATACACCAAGTGGTATAGCATCCAAATTCTTAGAGGAGAATGTAAAAGAGTTACAGGAAGAAATATTTGGCATACATATACTAGTGGGAGACCTCAATTTTCCTCTCCCAAAACTAGATAAATCTAACCACCGAATAAACGATAAAGAAGTTAAGGGAGTGAAGAGAATTTTAGAAAAGTTAAATATGGTAGATCTCTAGAGAAAATTGAATGGAGATGGAAAGAAATATACCTTTTTCTTGGTGGCACCTACACAAAAATTGGAAATGTATTAGGGCATAGAAAACTCACAATCCAGAGCAAAAAGGCAGATATATCAGATGCACACTTCTCAGATCATGATGCTTTAAATATTACATGTAATAAAGGGCCATGGAAAGGTAGACTAAAAATTAATTGGAAACTAATTTAATCCTAAAAAATGAGTCACTCAAACAACCAAATCCTAGAAAAAATCAGTAAGTTCATTCAAGAGGATGATAATTATGAGACAACATAGTGAAACTTACGGGATGCAATGAAAATGGCTCTTAGGGGAAGTTTTATATCTCTCGATGCTTATATGAATAAAATAGAGGAAGAGGAGATCAGTGAATTGGGCATGCAGCTAAAAAAGCTAGAAAAAGAACAAATTAAAAATCCCCAATTAAAAACAAAATTAGAAATTCTGAAAACCAAAGTGAGAGTATCAAAAATGAAAAGGGTAAAGTCACCACAGATGTAGAAAAAATTACAACATTATTTTAAAATAATATTTTAAAACCTATTTTTCTGAACTGCATGCTAGTAAATTTGACACTCTGAGTGAAATGGAGAAATGTTTACAAAAATATAAATTGCCCAGAAGAGGAAATAAATATTTACATAGTCCCATTTCAAAAAAAAGAAATTAAGCAAGCCCTCAACAAACCCCCTAAGAAAAATTCTCCAGGGTCAGATGGATGTACAAGTGAAGTCTATCAGGCATTTAAAGAAGAATTAATTACAATATTATATGAACTATTTGGGAAAATAGGCAGAGGAGTCCTACCTATTTCTTTTCTGATGGAAATATGGTGCTGATCCCTAAACTGGAAACAGCCAAACCAGAGAAAGAAAATTATTGACAAGTTTCCCTAATGAAAATAGATGCAGAAATTTTAAAATATTAGCAGAGAGATTACAGCAACTTATGTTGAGGATAATACACTATAACCATGTAGGATTCATACTAGGAATACAGGGCTGGTTAAGTATTAGGAAAATGATCAGTATAATTGATCATATCAATAACAAAACTAACAAACTGTATGATTATCTCAGTAGATTCAGAAAAAGTTTTTGACAAAATACAACACCATTCTTATTAAAAACACTAGAGAGCATAAGAGTAAATGAAGTTTTCCTTAAAATGATAGGTAGCATGTATCTAAAACTATAAGCCAGCTTTATATGGTATGGGATAAGCTAGAAGCCTTTCCACTAAGATTGGGGGTGAAATAATGATGTTCATTATTACCATTGTTATTCAATATTGTAGCAGAAATGCTAGCTTTAGCAGTAAGAGAAGAAAAAAAAATTGAAGAAATTAGAATCATCAAAGAAGAAACAGAGCTATCACTCTTTGCAGAAGATATGATGGTATACCTAGAGAATCCTGTAAAAAAACAACTACTTGAAATAATAAATTAATTTTGCAGAGTTACAGGATATAAAATAAACTCACATAAATCATTGGCTTTCCTATATATTTCTAATGAAGCCCAACAGCAAGAGATAGAAAGAGAATTATATTTAAAGTTACTATAGACATTATAAAGTATTAGGGAGTCTACTTGCCAAGACAAATTCAGGAACGGTATGAACCCAGTTATAAAACACTTCACAGACATAGAGTCAGATCTAAATAATCGGAAAAATACCAGTTGCTCATGGGTAGGCTGAGCAAATATAATAAAAATGACAGTTCTGCCTAAATTGATTTGCTTTTTCAATACCTTACCAACCATGCTACCAAAATATTACTCTATATAGTTAGAAAAAATAACAGCAAATTCATCTGGCAGAACAAAGTCCAGATTTTCAAGGGAATTAATGAAAAGAAATGCAATGGAAGTTGGTACCAGATCTTAAGCTGTATTATAAAATAGCAATCATCAAAACTACTTTGGAACTACTGACTAACAAATAGAGGGGTATTCAGTGCAATAGGTTAGGTACACAAGACACAATAGTTAGTGACAGTGAATCTACTGTTTGATAAACCCAAACACCCCAGCTTCTGAGATAAGAACTTGCCATCTGACAAAAATCATTGGGAAAACTGGAGAACAGTATGGCAAAACCTAGGCATTTACCAACATCTTACATTATATTCCAAGTTAAAGTTAAAATGGGTGCAGGATTTAGAAATAAAGACTAATCCTATAAGCAAGCTAGGAGAGCAAGGAATAGTTTATCTGTCAGATTTATGGTGAAGGGAAGGATTTATTACCAAACAGGAGAGAAAGAACATTATGAAATGCAGAGTGGATGATTTTGAATACTGAAATCAAAAAGTTTTTGCACAAACAAAACCAATGCAACCAAGATTAGCAGGGAAGCAGAAATCTAAGAAAGAATTTTTACAGATAGTGCCTCTCATAAGGCTTCATTTCTAAAATATACGGAGAACTGATTCAAATTTATAAGAATTATTGCTCAATTGATAAATGGTCAAAGGATATGAATGGGAAGTTGTCAGAGAAAGAGATTAAAGCTATGTATAGTTGTAGTTATTGGTTAGAGAAATGCAAACCAAAACTACTCTGAGGTACCACATCATACCTATCAGATTGTCTAACATGAAAAAAACAGGAAAATGGTAAATGTTGAAGAAAACATGGGAAAATTGGAACACAGTGCATTGTTGGTGGAGTTGTGAACTGATCCAACCATTCTGGAGAGCAAGTTGGAACTATGTCCAAAGGGCTACCAAACAGTGCATATCTTTTGACCCAGCAATATTATTTCTGGAGCTGTATCCCAAAGAGATCATAAAAACTGGGAGAAAGGACACACATGTACAGACATGTTTATGGGAGCTCTTTTTGTGGTGGCCAAGGATTGGAAATTGAGGGCATGCCCATCATTTGGGAAATGGCTGAAAAAGTCATGGTGTATGAATGTAATGCAATAGTCTTGTGCTATAAGAAATGATGAGCAGGTAGACCTCAGAAAAACCTGGAAAGACTTGAATTAAATGATGCTGAGTGATTTTTATTTCAATCAGCTCATTAAATATCTTGGATATGAAATGTTTATCAGAGAAATTTGCTGTAAATTGTTTCCCCAGTTAACTATTTTGCTTACTTGAAGTATTTCCTATAACTTTTTTTTCATATGCTTTCCAGTCATTTAAAATAATGTCAAACTCAAATATAAATGAGGACGACTTAACTGTACATATGGATGCCTTACGGCTGCATACTGACTTAGAAAACCACCTAATAGCATTATCTATGTTTTATTATATTTTATTTATTTTGTTAAAGATCTACCAATTACATTTTAATCTGTTTCTGGCTACTGTTGTAGGTCATTTGTAAGTTTATGCCAAGGGCTGTGTGACTTGTTGATTACCGAACAGTTAGCTTATTTTTAACCTTTCCCTGCTTTTCCAATTTTTATCTTATCATATCCTCTTTTCATACACTTTTTCCTCTCAGCTACCATAAAACTAGACATCTCTCACTTTTCATTTCTGTGATTTTCTTTAACAGCCAAATCTCCCTTTCTCTTTCATATGTTATCCTTGTCTCTGCTGAATATGCCTGGGTTTTTTGTTCTTTATTTCCCATAATGTCACTTAACATTTTTTTTCTTTCTATTTACCCCCCCCCATGTTTCCTGAATCCCCATAATTCTATTCTAGTTTCAATCAATTATGCTGAGTACCTCCTGATAACAGTGTTAGGAGAACCTTTTTCCCTTCTATTCCCAACTTCAAATAAATTTCAGAAGGATAATTACCTTTTAATGGAAAGCAGCAAAATTTTCAGACTTCAGATGTATAGGTAAAGTGGTGTCATGGAAATAATTCTGACTTTGAGTCAGAGAATTTGGATTTCTATCCCAACCCTGCTCTCACTTGCCTCAACAATCTTGGGTAAATAGTCATTTAACCTCTCTAGACCTCAGTTTCCTCATTTGGAAAGTAAGCAGGTTGGACAAGGTGATCTGTTAAGGCCTCTTCCAGGTCTAAAATCCCTTTTTTTTGGAGGGGGGAAGGCAGGGCAATTGGCATTAAGTGACTTGCCCAATGTCACATAGCTAGTAGTGTCAAATGTATGAGGCTGAATTTGAACTCAGGTCCTCCTGACTCCAGGGCCAGTGCTCTACTCACTGTGCCATCTAACTGCCCCCAGGTCTAAAATCTTATGTCCCATCATCTAAATTCTGAACAACAAAGGAAGACAAAACATTTGTTTCATAAATATTGTGTATCAGGTAAATTTAAATTTAATTCAAGTAAAATAGCACATTAGGTTTTTAGTTTCATTACCTCTGAGCTATCCTTAATACAAGCTGATAACCCTGGGGAAATCCAGCTATTGAGCAGTGTACATTTTTAATTGGAATATAAGAGCTTTAGAAATATGTTTTTTTTAAATAGGGATCATTTTTTAAATTTTAGACTTGATGAATAGAATTTATATTTATTTGTCATTTATTCTTGTAACTCCCACTAAATAGTCATTTGATTATAACATAGGTAAAATATTCAGTGTTATGTTATGGCTGCTACAAGCATTGATTAAACTCTCTAGCGTTCATGAAGGCTGACAGGGATTCAAAGGAGGAAATGTAAAACTTGAAGGTACAGCAGTATAGTGACATTTCACTCTATAAAACTGCCAATATTTTAATCCTGCACGTAAATCATTTTCATCAGTTCAATTCCATATCTTAATTTGTACAGCAAAGAAAGTATTCAATTGCATTATCTTTAATAATTAACAATGCAATATCAATTTTCATCTACCTTAGTAACCTTATAAGCAAGCAACAGACTTCACACATTGGACTTCAATTTATTTACTTTCCAATGAGGGTATCGTTAATGCATATTTCTCATTTTCATTCTGTGATCAACCCAAGTTTCATTACTTGCTTTTACAGAACCTTTAGTTTCCCTGCTTAAGTGATGTCTTCGTCAATGATAATGTTGTATTCATTTAGAGTGATGATTGATATGGTAATAGATACAGCATGATTGAAAGCAACCTTTGTCAATAAGAAGGCCAAATACTCAAACAGTATATTGGTCTGAATTTGCTCATTATTGGAGACCTTTCATAGTCATATTGACTTGCTGTCCAAATGTTGTTACTTACCTGATGCTTTCATTGTTTAAATGGTATAGACATTGGTATTGAACATTTCATTTCCCAATATTTGACTTAAAATACACATGACTCAATTATCCACTGAAAATGTTAAAGAATGTTTAAAGAAATATTTAAAATCGAGAGTTTGGATAAAATATAAAATATTTCTTCATTTTTTTAAAAGCCATATGCTCTACTACAATATTAATTCATTATTCCTTGAGCTATCAGTTCATATGATATGAACTGATATTTGGTCATCTTGTATTATAGTGTTTGTTGTTTTAAAAGAAAAAAAAGAGCACTATGAAGACAATTAAACCATATGTAGAAACATCTGTACAGAGCCTGCTGAGTTAAAGAAATTGTACAGACATCTCAATAAGACCTTCCCTCCCAATTTAATGAACATACACTTTTATATACTGAGGGACATCAGTACAAAAATGGCATAGAAGAGAATAGTAAAAATATGTTGAAAGTATGAAGGAAAAGAAACGAAGGTTTTGCAGACTACATGGAAGCCACAGACCTATATTTAATTAATTCTTCAAGCAGAGGATTGGGGATTCTAGTAGTTACAGAATATACCCCAAGGACCTCTTATTTTTTTTTAAATGGAAATTCTCAAACTGAGATGGGTATCAACTCGAAGCATAGGTAAGTATGTAAGGTAAATAAATTTTGGGGTCACTAAGTAACATCACACACACACATACACAAAAGAAGTTTACTATATCTAAGTGAATGGTTATAGGTATGAGAATAATTTCCAATTTAGCTATCAGTGAGTAGTCAGACCATTCAGTTTTTAAAGCAAATACTGGAATAGAAAGAAAGAATAAAAATAAGGAATTATGGTTTGCAATTAGTATATCTCCAAACTGACATATTTAAACAAGCTAATGTTATTGAAATGTCTGAAATAAATAAACAAATATCAGATAACAGAATATGGGTAAAGAGGCATCTAGGTGGGGCATTGCATAGAATGATGGACCTAAAGTCAGGAAGATCTGAGTTCAAATCCTGCCTTACTCACTTAATTGCTGTATGACCCTGACTGATCATTTAGCCTCTTGGTTTTGTCATCTGTCAAATGTAGATATCTTCAATCTCTCAGGGACATCTTGAGAATAAAATGAAATACTTGTAAAGCATCATTATGATATTTATAATTATACTTATTAATGATAGCCATAGCATCAGCTTGAACTAACACCATTTTTCATAGAAGTTTAAACAGTGTAAAAATAGCCAATACAGTTAGGACAAACAAGTCCCGAAACCACCTCAAGTATCAAACATTTTTTCTCCTTGATAAAATGGGAGGCATGGTCTCCAAAGACTAGGCTGGTTTTGCATATAAAATCATTTGTAAAATGTTAGAGAGGAGGATGTTTGAAAAGAGTAGTTTTGTTTCTTGTCATTGAAAAACAGTGTAGAGTCAGGTGAAACCTCTTTCTTTTGAAATTCATTCAGTTCATCCGAATGATTTGATCTAATCATCTGTTGGACCCCATGTCATTTTCCCTTCTTTCACAGTGAGATCGATAACTGGTTCACATTTATTCTCTCCATCCCAAGATCTCCAAACTTCATATACAATATACACTTAATTGAGGGTAGCAAAGTTATGCAAAGCCTACAGTGCTATGTGGTCTCAGAGTGCATTTATGACCCTGGGCAAGTCACGTAACCTCTCTGCCTCAGTGTCTTCATCTTTAAAATGGGGATAATCATGATATCTACCTCCCAGAGTTGCTGTAAGGATCAAATAAAATTGTAAAGTGCTAGGCACACAGTAAGCACTATGTAAATGTTAGTTATTATCGTTATTATTCATTGTTTCCCAGAACACTCTTCGCCTCCCGACTTCCACAGTCTCCACAGCCCATGAAGATGGTTGTAACTTTCATCATTTACCACTGTGTTGCCTCCAAGACCCAGTGAAATCAATAAAATTTAAACTTCCTTGTACAATGTCAGCTCCTTCAAAGAAGGGATTTCTTGTCATTTTTGTCTTTGTAACTCCAGCATCAATATTATCTGACATGTAATAGGCACTTAATAAACACTTATTGAACTAAACTTCCTGTCTTTTCATCTCTCCCTCTGTCATTTCTTCTAAACCTATTCTTTGTCTTTAATATGACCTCCAGGATCTTAAAATTTCTATTCTCTAGACAATTACCCCTACTCTTTCCTCACTTTCTTACTCTATAGTCCTACTCATTTAACATATGTGTTTCTCTAAGCTTTCAGTTACTTTCCGTCTTTTCCTATCAACACTCACATCTTGTGAAATTGCAACCCTAGGTTACTTCCACAATCTAACTTCTTCATTCCTTTTCTCATGTTACTTATTAATGCTACAGAAAAGTCATGTCATCTCTACATAGATCCATCATGGATATATGTTATTTAATCTCAAATTGGTTCTCAATTATTGCATACAATCATTTCATTGATAGTAATTGATGTTCTATCTCCATCCCTTCAGTCACTCTTCCAAACCCTGTCTTTTCTCTTCATCAGCCCTTACTTTGTTTCCCTCTCAACAAAGCAATTTACCTCTTACTTTTCTGACAAAATCAAAGCCAATCATTGTGAGTTCTCTCTTCTCCACTACTCAGTACCTCAACATCCATATTAACCCTGATTTCCTTCTCTATTCTTCCAGTCTGAAAAATTTGTGATACTTCTTTTAGTGGCTAGAGTAAGGAAAATAGTGTAAAGGAATGAAAACATGGATGGCTTGGGCACTTCCTTTGAAACGAAGGTTTTGGAGAAACTAGTCAATCAGAGAAAGGGGCCATTGATGTAGAGAATACTTCCAGTGTGAGAAGGCCAGGAGTGAAGTGAACTTCCGGAATCAGGAAGTCCTTGTTTTTGTCACATCTCTAGTTGCCATTTGACCCTTAGAATATTATTTATTTTCTTTCATTTTTAATCTCTCTTTATCCACTGGTTCATCTTGTGATTCTTACACACATATCCAAGATTGCTTTGTACTTAAGGTGGAAAAAAAAAAAAAAACACCAACCTTTACTTGACCCTGAAATTCCTTCAAGTATCATCTTGTTTCTATTCACTGTACTACCAGTTAAATTATGTATGTATATGCTCTGTGTTAATTATTGAGACTACAAATACAAGAAGAAAGAAAGATGCTTCTCATACTCATGGATCTTATATCTAATGGGGAAGACCACGCATAAAAAAAGCTGGAAATTTGGGTGTGAGTAAGTGGAAGTAGGTAACTGAGCCACAGCAGAGAAATCTCTTAGAGAGTCAGGAGTTGAACCTAGATAGAAATGAAATGGAGACTTCCTTGTAAATGGAAGTTTCAGAGGAACTGATCAGTCAGAGGAAGGGACCACAGAGATGAAGAGTACATTCAGTGTGGGAAGGATAGGGGTAGAGTAAGTTTCTAGGATGTAGAGGCCAGAGTGAATTTCTAGTGTGAAAAGGTTGCTGTGTCATGGTGGACAAGTCTGCAGAGTCAGCAGTGAAACCCAGAGGAATGAATCCTGTCAAACTCCTAGAAAAAGTCCCTTGCACTTTCATTTTCTCACCTCCCACTCACACATTTCTTACTCTCCTAAAACCTGGCTTCTGTGCCCACCTATCTATTGAAATTTCTGTCTCCAAGTTTATCATTGATCAGTTGACTACTAAATCCAATGGCTTCTTCTCAATCCTTATTTCACTTTACCACTGTAGCTTTTAATGCTGGTGAAACCCCTCTTCTCCAAAATATTCACTCTTCCTTTGACTTCACTGATACTGTTAGGTCTCCTCTTACCTGTCAGTTCACTTATTTGTAGATTTTCTTGCAGATTTATTATCTATTCCTCAACCCTTAACTATAGGTATCCACTAAGGATTTGTCTTGGGCCCTGCTTTTTTTTCCCTCTCATTGTAAGTTCATTTGGTGATCCTATTATATCATATTAGATGACTTATATTTCTATATACTAAGTCATGATACCTTTCCAGAACTACAGGCCTACATTACCAAACATCTGCTGGAATACATGTTTAGATATTTCATCAGCATCTCCAACCAGTCTTTCCAAAACCAAACTAATATTTATACCCAACCCTTTTTAAAACTTCCCTGTTTTTCCTCTTCTTATTCCTCGTCTGTGCCCTCCTCTGACCAGAGATTCCACTGGGTATAGGGTTGTGTTTCCTGATGTTGTTTGTTTGACAAACCCCTTTCAATAACAATAACAAAAATATGTTGTGACTACCTAAGGTAACAATATACTATTGATAATTTCTATAATAAGTTTTTACAATAAATACAATGTTATGTATTTGTTGAATTGAAATGAGGCAGATGGAGGATACTTACTGTTAAGGCCAAGTGAAAGAGGAGAGATTCATGTGACACTTGTTGACAGATGACATTGTGCAAATTTCAGTAAGTCCTGAAACACTGCAGTCTCCTGAGTAAGAAACAAAATAATTCAAGAGTTTCAGTTTAACTATGTACAGAAAAAGGAAAGTAGATAAGCAGTGTCTATTATTTATACTATGAAATTCAGTTGGATAGATGGTCCATTAATTACTATGTCTTGGATAGACACTGTACATAGACAATGAATTGGACCCAAAAGTGAATGAGAGAGAAATAGAATGATAGATTGTATTTGTGAAACTGGAGTGTTTTTAATTAGCCCAAACTTCTCCCAGAAGCAAAGGCCCATTTTTTAATATTGATATTTTTCTGGTGATCAGACAGTCAAAAAGTTTTTCTACTGTGCTGTGTGCTGGAGAGACAAGTAAAAATGATGAAACAATGCCTACTCACAAGAAGCTTACATTATCAGTCAAAAAGTATTTATCAAGTGTGGTACTGTGCTAAGCGCTGGATACAGATACAAAACAGACAGTTCCTGCCCTCAAGATTTCATTATTATGTGGCTGTCACTTGTGGAACAAAACAAATATCAAAGAATCAAAATTGTGGGCTATCCAAAGGTGAAAAAAATGGCCTTGAAGTATGCTGAGATTACAAAGTCTACATCATGTTATTATGGAAGAATTACACACAAGAAATGGTGTAAAAGGGGCAGCTAGGTGGCACAGTAGACAGAGCACCGGCTCTGGAGTCAGGAAGACCTGAGTAAATTTGACCTCTTCACACTTGACACTTACTAGCTATGTGACCCTGGGCAAGTCACTTAACCCCGGTTACCACACACACACACATACACACCACTACCACCAAAAAAATGGCATAAAACAGCATCAAAGAGATGTCTCACAAGAAAAATGTATAGGCCAGTTATATCGTAAGAATAAGATATATCTATCCAGTGAAGTCTATAACCATGTAATATCAGTTGACCTAGACAAGGTCTCAAAGTGAACTTTTTAAGTTGTACCAATTTATTTCATTTTCCAAAATATATTAAATGAAATCTTTTTTTTCTGCTACATATGTTTCCCATTGAAATTTTCTTTCTTCTCCCAGAGAGCAGTATCTTACAACAAAGAAGAAAAAAGGGGGATGATAGTTCAGCATAACTAACCCATATTTTAAAAAAGTTTGATGTTATATCCACTGTTCCCCATGTAGTCACACACAAGTTCTAAGAAGAGGAGGTAGGTGTCTTCTCATATCTTCTCTCTAGGCTACACTCCTGACTTCCTTTACACTAGAAACCTCTTCATTATAGATGTTCACTCTAGCCCTATAATTCACATATTTGAAGTTCTTTTGGCTCCTGAGACCTCACCTTCTTCTTGGATGGTTCCCCTCAGAAACTCTATTTAAAGAGGGCACACAGGCCTATCAAGTCTCATTCATCTCAGGCTGGACTACAGATTTCCTCTACAATGTAGCCATGGTTACCTTTGATTTCACCCTCTTTTCAACTTCATTTTATATTGTCTATTTTCATTAAAAAAATTTAAATTACAGTGACTGTCTTAACTTCCTCCTTGTTATTGCATTCCTAGGACTTAGTAGTAAGCAATTAATAAATGCTTGTTAACTGACTTTTTTGGAGCTGAGGTTGATCATCATGATTTCATAGCATTCTGTATCTATTTTTTTTAGTTTGTATTGTTCTCACCATTTATATTGATTAGTTTTGTGTATATTATTCTCTTGATTTTGCATCTTTCATATTTCAAACATACTTCTTTGTATTAGACATATTCATTTTACTTACAGCTCAATAATATTCCATTATAGTCATGTACCACAGCTTGTTTACCCTTTCCCTATTTGATGGAACCCTACTTTGTTTTCAGTTCTTTGCTCTCAAAAAAGTGCTTCTATAAATATTTTGTTGTAATATGGTTCCTTTCTTTTTATCCCTAACCCAATTTAGGGTAGATCCCTAGTTTGAGAATTCCTGGGTCAAAGGGTATGGAAATTTTATTTTTTTTTTACATAATTCCAAATTGCCTTCCAGAATGGTTGCAGTTCATAGCTTCAATACATTGATACTACCATATTCCACAATTCATCCAACATTGACTGTCTTTACCTTTTGCCATTTTTGCCAATTTATTGTGTTTGAAGTGAAATATCACAGTTCTGATTGGTATTTCTCTAGTGATTTTTAAGTTTTTTAAAAAATTATTTGACTGTGATTTATTTTGGGAATTTTTTTTCTCATCCTTTGACTACTTATTTATTGGGGATTGATTTTTACTCTTCTTTTTCTATTGGTTGCCTATGTGTCTTGGGCAACAGACATTTATCCAAGATATTTGATACAAACTTGCTTTCCCCCCCAGTCAGTAACTTGTCTTCCTTTTCTAGTTGCATTAATTTTGTTTATATAAAAACATCTCAATTTCATGCAATGAAATTTGTCTACTTTCTCTTTTTCAATTGTCTCTATTCCTTGTCTAAGAATTCACCCCCTATTCATAAGTAGGAAATGTTCCTAATTTGATTCTCTTATATTTCTAATGGCATGATATTTAATATTCAGGTCACATATCTGTTCTGAATATATTCTGGTATGTAGCGTAAGATGTTGGTCCAAACTGTATTTCTGTCAGACTACTTTCTAGTTTCCCAAACAATTCTTATTAAATAGGGTTTACTTTCACAAGTAAATTATATTTGGGGTCTTATTCTACACTGGGAGGTTTGAGTTCATTTATTTCTGGTTCATCCTTGCCAAGTCTAATGCATTGATCTACTTTTCTCTTTTCTCTAGCCCCAAAGAGTTTTCATAATTACTTCTTTGTAATATAGTTTAAATTCTGGAAGTTCTAGTCCCCATTTATATTTGCTTTTTTCAATATTTCCCTTGATACTTGAGACATTTTATTATAATTTTGTCTAGCTCTTTATAGTATCCCCTAGGCATATTTTTTATTGTCCTGTGTAGGTTTTACATGGGGAAGAGTCACACAATATGAGAAGGTGTCATTTGGTTACAATATAAACCATTGGAGGAACTATCATATTGATGAGATCACAGATCTATTTAAACAAAGAAGTTTTTGGAATTGCAGAAGCATCATTGTATGCCTGAAATGTGAAATAGTGTTTGATGGAATGTTACCTAAGTTACTATGTGATTCTAATATATATATCCTTAGTTTGCAGAAATATGTGGAAAAATTGAACTATCAATATTATCTTATTTCACAGTCTTTTTTGTTTGTTTTTATTTTTAGTGAAGCTGTGGAGACTGGTTTGTGTCTGATCAGGGTGACCCTCTTGCAAACATCTATTTGCAGGGCATCAAATTATTCAGGACTACTAATCTGTGAGGGTCTTTCCTATTACTATTTTTCACATAATATTGGTCAGTTATCCCATAACCCGGGATACAAAGAAGCTGTGTAGTCAGTTTTACTTGGACTTTGTCTCAGAAAATATGATTTAAATTCCAATTAGATTCTTGCTATTCTGGTTCAGATATCACAATAAAGATAAGAGAATAGTTTTCTTTGATGCTTTTCTTCCCTTGCCCCATCAAATTCTACCATTTAGTGTCATGATACTCTCCATTATTCCAAGAGGTCCTACTATCCCTCAGGGGAGGATGAATCTTTTCCTGGCAAGAAACACCACAGCTGAATATTTCTTTTACTAGAGTCCTATTTCTTTTTTTTTTTTACTTTTAAGCCATCAATATCTTAATTATTGGGAAATTAAATGTATACTTGTGAATTTTTCCCATCCATTTTTCCTCTGCATCTACTATTTTGTTATCTTTAAATATAACTTTCCTTTAATCCTTTGTAGTTAGTAACTAAGCCCTATCAATTCTTCTCATTATCTACCCCTGCTGGAGTAGCTCCAGACTCTGCAAACTTAGTTTCAAGTTGAAGTTGATGCTTTTTTTTTTTACATCATTAGATGAGTACACTGAATACACTGAGAAAACTCAGAACATGATAGTAACCTCTGCAAAACCTTTACTTTGGCCAAAATTTTCTATTCATTGTCACCTGAATATAACCTGTTCTTTCTTACCTTTTATGTCTCTACTCATGCAATTAATCCAATATGATGTGCCATGATTCTATCTCCCCTTAACAAAAATGCCACCCAGTCATCAAGACCCAGAATGCTATTATGTTCTTCTTAAATCCTTTATGATCTCTCTATTGAGATGCTAGTTTCTTCCTATAGTTGCCTAGGATACATAACACTCATGTGACCAGTTATCATATATAGGCTTATGCTGTAGTTAGATTTGTATTCTTATCTACTTGTTTCCCACAGATGCTACTTCTTACCTTGCAAATAACAGAAACTGAAATATTTGTTGAAAGAATTTTGTTTCATTACTTATTTTCCTAAACTGAGATGATTTTTTCTTTACTAAAACATGTTTTTTCTTTCTTGTAATTTCCTGTTTCTGTTGGTCCAACACATGTTTAAAACCTTGGCATTTTCCTTTCTTCTTCCCCTTCTTTCATTCTAATCAGATAGTGATTCCTGTTAATTCTACTTCTAAGGAAAAAAAAATCTCACATTTGTTTCTACATTTATACATACTATCCAACTACAGGGTCTCTTTACTATTTTACCTGAACTACTGTTATAGCCTCTTAACAGCTACTCACATTAATCTCTTCTTTTCTAACTATTCCTTTCATCCCTGACAGACTTATCTTCCTTATGAATTGACCTGGCTATCTAATTCCTCTGCTCAAAACCCTTCAGTGGCACCTTATTGACTACCAAGTAGAGTTCAAACTCCATTGCCTAGAGTTCTGTAATCTGAAAACACACTGCCTCTCTGGATGGTTTTCTTAATTCTGCTGCTACCCTCTACATACCAGTACATTCCAGCGAAATTCGACCACAAACCAGCCAATATACATGTACAGAACTCTCCGGTTCTTTTACTTTTGCTCTCCCTATGCCTAAAACACTGTCCCTGAACCCTTCACTTGTCAAGTTGCTACCTATCTTTTAAAACAGTTCAAATGACAGCTTCCTGGGGAAGTCTTGCTTTATCCCTGTATTCTTAAAAAAAAAAGAAAGAAAGAAAGAAAAAGAAAATGGCTCATTTTTATATAGCATTTTTAAGGTTTATAAAAGACTGACTTCAAAATAACCTTGTGAATTTGGTAGACAGCATATACATTGTTACCTCCTTTTTACAAATGAGTTGTTCAGGTGTCAAAAATGATGACTCCGCCACACACCACTATAAGTGGTACTGATGTACTTATTTTCTATTATTTTATCATTTAGATATTTGAATCCTAGTCATCCTGCCTTTGACACTCACTAGCTGTGTGGTCATGGGCAAGTCACTGAATCTCCCTGAGGCATAACTCCCTAAGATTTCTCTGCTGAGTTAGTGATGGGCAATGATCTGTATTGATTAAAGGAATTCCCGTATCAGTGAAATCAAAGGTAATTAAAATGTTGATACATTATTTATTCATGAACATGTCATATCCTATTAAACTGAATATTCCATGAATCATAACCATATTACATCAGACTTGGAAGACTATGGCATTATAGGGTTTTAGAACTAGAAATAAACTTAGAAATCATCTGCTTTTAGGTAACCCAGTTCAACTGCTAATTGAATAGGGAAATCATAGACTCAAAGGAATTCGGCTACAGGAGAGAAAACTAGTAGATGATTTTCTATTGCTCAGATTTACATATGTATTTGAACATACGATTAGTATGCATATTTGGCACCTACTGTATGAATTAACGACAAATTTGGTCAAAATTGAATAGGATTGGAGAGGTATGGATTCCTTTGGGAAAATTTTGAAAACATCCTTTTTTTATCTGAAGCTTTACATAAAAACCAGGGACTACGTTTTTTATCAATGCTAATACAGTCATACCTTGGAGATATTGCAGGTGTTCGAAACCTCTGCAATAAAATGAGTATAAAAGTTATATTTACATTATACTGTAGTCTGTTAAGTATAGAATAGCATTATGTCCATGTACATGCTTTAATTAAAAAATGCTTTATTGCTACAAAATGCTAACCCTCATCTGAGCCTTCAACAAATCATAATCTTTTTGCTGGTGGCAGCTCTTGCCTCAGTGTTGATGGCTGCTGACTGATCAGGGTAGTGGTTGCTGAAGGTTGGGGTGGCTGTGGCAATTTCTTAATATCGGACAGCGATGAAGTTTCCTATATTGATTGTCTGTTCCTTTCACTTGAATGCTTAGAGGCCATTGTGGGGTTATTAATAGGACAAATTTCAATATTGTCATGTCTCAGGGAATAGGGAGGGCCAATGAGAGAGAGAGAGAGAGAGAGAGAGAGAGAGAGAGAGAGAGAGAGATGGTAGAAATACTGGAAAGTAGAGCGGTCAGAACATATATATTTATTGGTTAAGTCTGCTGTTCATATGAGCCAAAATAATTACAATACTAACATCAAAGATCACTGATCACAGATCACCATAATAGATATAATCATGAAAGTGATTGAAATATTGCAAGAATTACCATAATGTGATATAGAGACTAAATATGAGTACATGCTGTCAGAAAAAAATGGCACCTATAGACTTGCTTGATAAAGGGTTGCAAACCTTCAATTTATAAAAACAAAACAAAACCCCCACTATCTGCAAAGTGGAATAAAGAGAATTACAATAAAATAATGTATGCCTGTATTCTAATAGTGTTACTATATGTCTACAAGGCTTGGGTTGCAGTTGCCTAGAAAAAAAGCAACTAATAATAAGTGTCACATAGAGATCAATGAGGAGTCAGTCAGTCAACAAACATTTATTATGCTTTACTTTGTGTCAGGATCTGTAGTCAATGTTGGGAATACAAAAAAGAGCAAAAACACACATCATAATGGAGGAAACAACATGCAAAGAGCTATGTACATATATGATACATACATTTCAAAGATAAAGTAATATCTGAGCAAAAAGCACTACTGGGAAAAGTATCCTTGAAAATGTGGGATATAAGTTGACTGTTGAAGGAAGCCAGGATTCATGGTGGATGGGAACAGGATGCAGCACATTATGAGAAGTGACAAAGAAGAGTAAGAATAAAAGATGTCATCGAGGAATTGTATGATCAGAAGAGGAGAAGGGATGGTTACATGAAGAGAATAAGGGATAAAAGATCACCAATCAGAATCTTCCGCTGCTATCTTGGCAATGTCATGAGAAAGCAAGGGAGGCCTCTTATACATTGTGGGGAACCTGTGTCTTTGAGATCACATGTGGCCTTTTATGTCCTTGGGTGTGGCCTTTTAACTGAGTCCAAGTTTTACAGAACAAATCCTGGGATCTGTTTTGTGAAGTTTGGATTCAGCCAAAGATCCACACAGGGGACCTAGAGGGCCACAGGTTCTCCACCCTTGGTGATAGACTCTTGGGCAAAAAAGGAAAATAATCACAAGGGAAGCAAAAACAAATATGAACAGGAAGTAATCATCATCATTGGAGGAAATTCGCAAATTAATATCCAGGCTGTGCACAAAGATCTACAGTTCTTGGGAATGTACTGTCTCTGAAAACAGCAAATCCCATTTTGAATAGTTTTCCTAGTTGAAAATTTTCCCATTGTGTTGAGCCCAGAGCTCTTGGGTTATAACTTCATCTATTGCTCCTAGTTCTGCCGACTATCTTGAACTATGTCATATCTGACAATGAATTTTGTCCAGCACCTAGTGCTTTGTGTTGAAGTGAATCCAGTTGAATGATTGAATGAATTAACATCATTCTCTCAACTCAAATCTAAGCTCCCTAAGGGCAGATGCAGCCTTATACCTTCTAAAAAATACCTTATCTGTAATAAGTACTCAACAAATATCTGACAGAAAAATGGTAGTGATTTCTTTTTTTCCCCCTTCATTATTTTCCCTTATTGGGTGGGCATAGAGAGGAAAAATAAGTGAAACACAAATCAGTTGGTATTCTCTCAATGTCATACTTTATCACACTCAAGTTATGTGTTGTTTTAAACAAATGCCTAAGTTGAAACTTAGTACCTGTTTCTGGTTTTGATTCATGCATTCTTGTTGCCAGAGGTAAGAGAAAGTTGGCAGTGGTTCACTGGGTTAGTGTTAGTTTGGCGTGGGGATGGAAGTGAGGTAAGGTCTTCATTTTTTTTACTCCAACATGAATACTCATAACAATTTGTTTATCCTGCTTCCTAGTATTCCTGTGATTAGAGATGTTAGAATTATATCAATGTTTATTGAATAGTATGATCTGAATGAATGTCATGAGCTTGTTTATTAGATTTTTCTTAAATTGAATGTTATTATCTGAAAAATTTTTGAAAAAGAATATTTAGAAAACAGCAGTGAGACTTGGCTGTGTACAGTTGTGTAATTAGTTTGTCTACCAACCTTTATATCCAGTGCTGAATGACTTATCATATAGAGTATTTTAAATTTGTCTGGCAAAAATTTTACCCCCTAAGTTCTTTTACTTATGAGGAATGTTAGCTCAAAAATATGTCTAGATCGTCTAAGCTATTTTATTCTCCATAGATTTTGCCCAGGGGTCTGTACTCAAGGCTAAGTTCTCTCTGTCCAAGGTACACAATAGAATATACCTTTCAAGGATAATTTGTGTTTAATATTTCTTGTTCATACATTGTAGTAGGAAGGGAACCATGTTGAAGACAAGGAGGATAATTTTTTAAAAGAAGAACATATATATCAATACTTTCTTCTCTCTGTCTTTGGAGTCAAATGTTCAGATACTAGAATTAGAATTAATTTAATGTACTTTTGGTCCATGCCTTATTATAGGAATGATTATAATAATGTAGAAAATATATTGTTCTCTGTGATTTATGTTTAGCTGCCAGAATGGTTAATACCTAAGGCTCAGATGTCAACATTTAGAGAAATGATATTAGTTCTAAGATCATTTATTATTTTTTACACATTGAATATGCAGGAATATCCTGTACTGACTTCTTTCTGGTAATAAATTAAGTTCTTTAAGAGACAAATATCTGTTAGTTTCAAATTTGGTTATTTACCATCTCAATATAATAGAAAATATTGATATGTATGCATTGGGACAATGACGTTCTTTTTGATAAGCTTCATTTACCCAAACATTTCACACTTTCTTTATGGTAAACTGCTAACACAAGCATTTTTTAAATTAAAGCTTATTAGCCAATTCTTTTGACTCTTTCTATATGATGGGACTAAATCACCATTTATGTTGATCAGTAGTTGTCAAAGTGTGTTCTAAGGACCCCTTGTGGTTCCCGAGATCTTTTCAGGGCATCTGTGAAGTCAAAATTACTTTTATAAAAATTCTAAGATGTTATTTTCCTACTAAAATACTCCTCCCTTTTCCAGCTATATATCTGTATGAGGAGAGATTTCTTCATCTACTTCAAGTAAAGGAACATATTGTAGCAGATTGAGTTCAGAAGATATAGATATAGGTGAATGTAAGGGAATACTATTGTATTATAAAAAAATGAGTAGACAGACTTCATAATAACCTAGAGAGTCTTATATAAACTGATGCTGAGTGAAGGGAGCAGAACCAGGAGAACATTGTACACAGTTACAGACACATCATACCTGTGATGACTAACTTTGATAGAATGGGCTCTTCTCAGCAATACAAGGTTATAAGACAACTCCAAAGGACTCATGATGGAAAAGGCTACCCACATCCAGAGAAAGAATTACAGAGTGTGAATGCAGATTGAAGCAAACTCTCTCTCTCTCTTTTTCATTTTGTTTTGTTTTGTTTCTTCTTCCTCATTGTTTATTCCATTGGTTATAATTCTTCTTTACAACTTAACTAATGTTTAATGTGAAGGTATTTGTAGAACCTATATTGGATTGCATGGCACCATGGGGGAAGGGGGGAGGAGGGGAGAAAATGTAGACCTCAAAAACTTGTGGAACTGAATTTTGTAAACTAAAAGTAAATAAAGAAAAAAATAAAAATGTTTTGATAACTATATTTTCAAAAAAAAGTTGATATAGGAATATAGCTTTCTACAGACATAAAAGAGATTTGAAAAAAAAGAAAAGAAAAAAATAAGTTAATGCCATTCTTCTTACCATTCTTTCTGGGTAATATAATTATTTTTCATAAATTCACAAATTTCATATTTGCATAAAAATTTATGCTAATGTATATATAATGTTTTATTTTATATAAAATTAATAAATATTAATACATAAACATTTTAAGTTATCAATTTTAGTTTCTATATGAGAAAAAAGAGTTCTGAGTCTGAGTCTGAGATCAGAAAAGGTCTTTCTTTCTTTCTCATGAGCAAGGGCACTGCCGCTGTCTCTCAAATGGCATCTGCCAGGGAGTGCAACATGTGGAAGCTCTCGGGCTTCTCTTGTCCTGATCCTAACTCCACCTCTAACAACTTTCCTACCTTGCCATTGGCTGGTGAGGCAAACTCACAATCTTTCTAATTGGCGCAAAGCAATTTTGATCCTTCATTATGTTTTGCCTTTCACCAAATTTAGAAGTGCCTAATCAGAAGTGGACTATTATGGTTATCTTTCAAATTACCTCATTTCTGGGAAATCATGAGTTACTAGCAAGACTAAAGTAGTTTACAAAGTAGGGAGAAGAGATAGGAATGTAACAGGGAGTTAAAAGAAATGAGGAAACTTCACTGTGAGTCATCTCTCACAATTTCTGATTGGGGTAAATATTGCTATAACCCACACAAAAAAGCATTTGAGGATCCTCAGTAATTTTTAAGAGTGTAAAAGATCCCTGAGGTAAAAAAAATGTTTGAGAACTACTGGTGTTTCTGAAAGACACAACAGGATATTATATTTTTGAATCATAAGGAATAAAAGTCCTGAGTCTCACAAGACTATATACCCTTAAAGGTTTCTTTTTTCCCTCCAAAGTGTTTAGCTGAGACACTAGAGAATGAGATCAAGGTTATATATAGAGGAAGTTGGTCTTCACAAGGAGAATGGCCATGTGTCTTCAGAGACAATAGAGGACAATATTAAATATATGTGAGATGAAGAGTTGGCATGCAGAAGTTAAGCAAAGTATTAAGCAATGTATTTAGAGTTCAGGGAAGGAGTATGGTGAGGGGGGAAAAAAGCTTGAATCGGTTGTTATGGTAAGTGGTATAGGGAATTAAAAAGGGAGAGGATGTAGAATTACCTTGCTTTGATAA
>NW_027186304.1:88677216-88790569 GCF_028583685.1 Petaurus breviceps papuanus
TCTCTCTCTCTCTTTCTCTCTCTCTCTCTCTCTCTCTCTCTCACACACACACACACACACACACTGTACTACATGAATTATAAGGAAAGGATATTTTACTTCTACAAGGACGATCAGGGAAGGCTTTAAGAAACTTATTGTGTGCCTCCTATCTGTAGGATACTGTTCTACATGCTTGTTTAGATACTAAGTTTAGGTACAATAAATCCCTTAAAGAAGCATGAAACAAAGGACTTGCTAATTCTGAGGGGAGAAGTTCATAAGATTTAAAATTATAAGCTATTTTAGAGATTCTCTAGTTTACCATTTTCATTTTACAAATCAGGAAACTGAGGCTCAAAGAGAGTGACTTGTCACAAGTCAAAGGTACTTTTCCAAGATCATATAGATATTAAATACCAGAGTAAGGATTTTAATTGATGTTCTTTGATTTGAAAGTCAGGCTTTTGATGAGTCTGGGCATTAGGAAAACTTCATGAAGACAATAGCATTTGATAAAATAAGGATAAAAATTCGACAAAAAGTAGGGGAAAGGTCCTAGGCATAGGAAACAGTTTTCACTATTGACTATGTAAGATTAAATTAAATTCCTTAGTCTAGCATTCAACACTATTAGCATTTGAACTCCATCATATCTTTCCAACTATAATTGTTGGAAATTTTTCAATTGTATCAGATTCTTAATGATGCCATTTAGGGTTTTCTTGGCAAAGATGCTAGAATGGTCTCTCATTTCCTTCTGCTCATTTTACAGTTGAGGACCTGAGGCAAACAGGATTAAGTACCTTACCCAGGGTTACACATTTAGTATCTGAAGCCAAATTTGAACTCAGGAAGATGAGTCTTTCTGACTCCAGACCTAGCATTATATCCATTGTGCCTTCTCTCCCCCCATTCCCCAACCTCATAGCTAGCTGTATTTGGTTCATTCCATGTATAGCAAATATACTACTCATTATTTCCTAGTCTCCTGCTCACTGGCTTTCATGCATTTCTACAGATCAATTCTTTAACTAAAATGCATTCCTTCGACACTTCTGCTTGTTGAAATTTCCCTTTCCATTTAAGGCCCAACCATCTCTTTCATAAAATCTTAGTTGATCTTACCAACTCGTGTTTTCTTTCTCCTTTAATTTTCTTATATCACTTGTCTAGTTCTCTTATTTGACTTGATCATATATAATCTTCTTTAAATCACTCATTTGTGTTTTAACCCCATGATTACATTATCAGATCTTTGAAATAGGAAACCATGCCATTTTTCATATTTATATATCCATGGCATCTAGTATAGTACTTTGTATTTGTTAGGTACACAATAAATCTTTAATTCAGTTTATTTAAATTCATTTCAGAGAGAAAGATATGACTTGGCGACTGGTCATATGTAGAAACTGAAGGAGGAGTCGTCCCACCCAATTTTTTTTTAACATGCCTTATTTAGAAAATGGTGGTGCCATTCATAGAAATAGGGGATTCATCAGGAAGAACAAGTTTTAGGGAAAAGATAATTTACTTTGGAGATATTTGTGTAAATCAATAGTATGTAGTTCGAAAAGAAAATCTGACTCTGAGGAAGGTCTCAGTTAAAGCTGTGTAGTTATTCTGCTGCTAATTACAATGTCCATCTCATCCATAATCTACAGACTATATCAATAGGTGGCTTTTATTTAGTGCTTTAAGGTTTATAGAGTCTTTATATTTCTCTTATCATTTGATCCTCACAATAACCCCATTTTGTAAGCATTTATAATCCCTCTACAAACATCCTCTCTCTGATCTTCATTTCTTGCTGTTTCTCTCCCAGTGTCCTCCACTTTCACCAAACCAGTCAAGGAGCAGCATGGTACAGTAGAAAGGGCAGTGTGGCATATGAAGGTGATGGAATGTTATTGTTCTGTAAGGAATGAGGAGATAAGTAATTTCAAAGAGTCGTGAGAAAACTTGTCTGAACTGATGCAAATCAAGGAAAGATAATACTTTTATGTTTACTCATGAGTAGAATCATTGATAGAATAATTATCATTCATAATGTTATAGTATAAATAATCCTATAATGATCATGAATTAACAATTTTGAGGGCTTTTATAAATTGATGAAAATGAGCAGATCCAGGGGAATAATTTATGCAATGATGGCAATGCAGTAAAAACAAACAACTTTGAAAGCTGTAAGACCTATGATCAATACAGTTATCATTCATGATTCCAAAGGACCAATGAGGAAACATGTCATCCATTATAGAGACATGGCAGATTTAGGTTGCATATATATATATATATATATATATATATTCCTGTATCTATCTCAGTGTCCATGTGTCTCTGTATTTCTCTCAACCCACATACGATATACATATATATACACAGAGTGTAATTACATATATGTGTATATAAACATATACACAAAGAGAGTATGTTTTGTTTAACTGTGCACATTTGTTACTATATTTTTTTTCTTTTTTGTTCCCAGTGAGATGAAGGGTAAAGGGGAGAAAGAGATTTTTATAATTTTTTTTAATAGAGAGGTGAAGTACGACAGATGAGAGATGTTGTATACACTTTCAAATAAGGTCGTTGTATTATTAGTTTTCCCTAACTTTTATTTTATTACAAGAGCTCTCACAAAATGTGAGTAATCTATAAATGTAATGTAAAAACAAACACATGAAAAACTTTAAAAAAAAAAAAGGACTCAACCTGGAGTTGGCTTATCTGCATTTGCATCCTGCCTCTGACACTAACTGTGTGACCATGAGCAAGTTGTTTTGCTTCTCTGCTTCAGTTTCCTCAACTATAAAATGGGAATAATTGTACTTATATCTACCTCCCAGGGTTGCTATAAAGGGACCACTTTGTAAACTTTAAAGTGCTTCAGAAATATACAATATTATTATCTGGTCATAGTAGGCATTCAATAAATATGTGTTAAATGAACTATCTGCTCTACCCAAATGCCACCCTATTATCCCTTCCATCTTAGTGCACCTTTGTATACCTCAGAAATTGTTTATATTTGATATTTCTTCTGTTCAAGGCTGATGACCCCAAGTTTGCTGGGAACTTTGATAGAGCATTTATCCTAATGGAAGTCATTCAAACCAGTTTGCCTCTTAAGATATTTGTGATATTCATATGGCCCTTTTCTTTCTTTTTTCTTCTTGGTTATGAATATAGAAGTAGATTTAGTGTAAATATCATAACATGTTTTTCCCCTGGAATATTTAGTTTAGATTATTATAAGGAGTAATTTTCCTTTATACCCACTTGTCTTAATTGAGTTTCCTGAAATATATATATATGTAAAAGGATGTGCATCTGAATATTCCACTGAAGAAAGAAATTGGAGAGGGAATTTTAAGACAGCTGTCATGATTGTTAAGTATCCAAAGATATTTTCCTGGCAAATAAAGAAATAGCTTCTTCTCAGAGTTAATTAACCTATTTCATATTTTGCATTCTGGGCAAGTGCTTAAAAAATAAACATTTCATTGGTGACTGTCTATCTAAGTGATCCAGTTCCACCTGTATGCTAATAATGTTTGCTAATATCTCTTTTCTTGATGACACATGACTTTAGTAATTTTCTGAGCGTACCTCATCTATTTAGTGCTGTCCGATGTATAATGGCATGTAGATATAAATACTAATGGAGAAAGTGCACTGCCTTGGGGAACACCCATCATGACAAGTAACTAATTGCTTTATGTACATTACTACCAAGTGAAGCATTTTATATCTTTAGAAAGGCACCAACATCCACTATTTTCTAATTTACCAAAGTGTCATGTCCTCTAAAAAATACAGGATTAGAATATTCTTTAAAAACAACAAAAAACAGCACCAACTAGCCTCACTCAAATCACAATGCACTGCAACCTGAGTTAAGAAAAATTCTAAGGTCGAGTATCCATGCTTGTGTGCACTGAGTCTTCTATGGCTGAGTGATTTTATTTCACTTAATGCCTAACCTTTTATTATATTTATCCCAACTATGGACCCCTATTCCAGGAGGAATTAAGATATGAGCAAGGCTGAATTGAATGTAATTTATATGGATGAATAAATGTTGAAACATGACTTCCCTGGTCTATGTGAAATTGGTATTCATGCAAAGCAGGGCTAAGAAAAACAAAAATCATCTCTTTTTAATACAAAACAAAAAAATCTTGGAAAAGCCAGGTTCATACATTAAAGGCAACTTTAACATGGCATGAAGTATTTTACTTTGATGTATGTATCTTTAATGTGAGTACTCAGAGATGATACACCGTTATTAGAGAGTTAGCATGCATGATGGGATATGCAGAGCTGTTTAGTTTGATGAATTGAAATTTCCTGTCATGAATCCCATCACCAGCAGAGAGACATGTTGCTACTGCTGGCACCAAGGGGGTTATCATGATAATTATCCAATATTAATAAATACAATTGCAAGCAGGGTAGAAGCAAGTTAGAGCAAGTCTTTTGATCCATTTGTCTTCTTGTTGTAATTCCCCCACTCTTATTTGAATTCATTTTTTACCCCTTCACTTAAAAGTTAGTCCTGCTTAGAAAAACAACTTATATTTCACTTACAGATTAGACTATCTATTCAGACCTCTAAACACTTGCATTGCTCCACTCTCATTTCTGTGGTACTCATGCATACTTTATGAGGGGGAAGCACAAAGCGTGCTCTGCTAGAGAATGAGTGTGGTTTCCTGAGGATGTAAAAGGACACCTCTCTGTTATGCACTGGAGAACAGGGAATGGGGGAAAATGAGCTATGAAAGAGGAATTTTTGTATCATGTGAGTATCTTCAATGAGATAAAAAATATTTAGATGAAACATCGGAAAACTCCTGTAATATTAGGGCTATAGTTCTAGGTGTAGATGTGTGTAACATGGTTATAATGTCAGAGTTTAGTTTAAAATGCCTATTTTAAGCATTCTCCTTTAAATTCTATTTTGATGATCTTGCAATTAAAAAATATTCAATGACCATGAAAAAGATAATTTTTGTTACTTTAAGAAAGAAGTCTTTAAAATGCCAATTATTGACCATGTTTGTTCCATAACAAAGAACTAACTCTTTGGTTTGTACCATACAGATAAAAATACTTGAAGTTTCTAAATCAGTACAGAAGTTCTTTACTTTAAGCAACAAAGTTCATTTTAGATTTCCATTTCTTCCCCGAACCTAATACCTTATAATAAAAATACATAGATATTAAATTAATAAATAAATTATTGAATGAATAAGAGGGAATGCAGGTTTGTTATGGTCTTACATACGTATTGTATTGGGCTTGGGAAGGTAAGGATAAGAAGATAGCCCACAAAAAATAAGCTTCATTATAGGTAGTCAGATGCAGTCTCAGCCATTAAATAGTTTAAGAGGTAGAAAGAACTAAGGAGAGCTTTTCTTCCCTACCATTCAGTTCAGTTCTATTCTGTAGACTTCCATTCAAGACAATTCTAGTCAATTCATTTTGAACTAATTTAATTCACTATCTAAAACTTAAAGATAGTTGGGGGGCAGTAACTTTCCTGGGATTTAATGACAGTTCGGCTCTGTCAGTAAGGACCTAGAACATATATGCTGCAAGTTAAAAAATGATCATTTTCTCATCAATGCCTGATGATAACAATAAATTCAATGTGAAACAAAGTTTAATTTAATTAGGAAAGTCTTCTTTGGAATACTGTTCACAGTGGTTTAAGATCATAGGTTTTAAAGCAGTATGATACAATACATTAGAAAAATCACTGGATTTGAAGCACAAAGAATTAGGCCCAAATCCCAGCTCTTCCTCCTTATTATTTATTGTGACCTTGGGCAAAATAATCTCTCAACCTCAATTTCCTCATCTATAAAATCAGGGGACATTGAAATAGATAACTCTAATATCTTGTTCAAATTTAAATGTATGATCATGTGATCCTACTATTTAGAATTGGACCAACTGATCATTTTATAGATTATGAAATAGTCTCAGTGAGGAATGACTTAGCATAGGTAATATATATCAGAGCAAGAATTTGATCCTAGGTCTTCTATCTCCATAATGAGTGTACTTTTCACTACAATATTCCCAAACTCAAGTTACTAAAGTATCAGAAATATCTCAATATATCTCAAAATATCTCAGATACATAAAGCTATACCAAAGCCTGAACCTTAAGGAAAACTTAGGGAGAATCCACTATAGTTTCAATAATATATTTACATCAGTTCAATCACATTCAATTCAATTATGTTGAAGTCACTAAGAAATAAAAGCAAAATTAAAAAAAAATACTTACCTACAAGGAGCCTACTGGAAAGATACAGCATGTGTATAATTTTATAATCAATGCTAATCTTTACACTAGTATGTATTGTAAATGAGCACTTGAAGAAATAATATAGCACCTTCACAAAATTTAGAACCATTATATGAGATAGCATCATTCCTATCTGCTCAATTTAAGTGTTTATTGTAAATGGAAATTTGATTTTAAATTTATTGAAGTTGTTGATATTAGAAATTTTGTGACTATTTGAAACTCCCCACAGGGCCAAGTGTTCATACCTTTTGATCCAGTAATACCACTTCTAGATCTATATGCTAAAGAGATAAAATATTACAAAGGGAAAAGAACCTATTTGTATAAAAATGTTTATAGTAGTTCTCTTTTGTGATGGCAAAGAATTAGAAATTGAGAGGATGCCCATCAGTTGGAGAATGCCTGAACAAGTTGTGGTATATGATAGTAATGGAATATTATTGTGTTATAAGAAATTATGAGCAGGATGATTAAAAAAAAACTAGAAAGACTTACACAAACTGCAAAGTGAAGTGAGCAGTACCAGATGAATATTGTATACATCAACAGCTGTATTATACAATGATCAGCTTTGAATGACTTAGTTATTCTCAGCAACACAGTAATCCAAGTTAATTCCAAAAGACTCATGATAAAATATGTTATCCTCCAGATAAAGAACTGATGGAGTCTGGATGTAGATTGAAGCATACTATTTTTCATTTTCTTTTTTTTTTCCATTTTTTATTTGTTTGATCTATTTCTTCTTTCATGACATGACTAATATGGTAATATGTTTTACATAATGGCACATATATGACCTATATCAAATTACTTATCATCTTAGGGAGGGCAGAGGTAAGTGAAAGATGGAACTCAAAATTAAAAAAAAAACCTTAAATGTTAAAAAATATGTTCTGAAATGTAATTTGGAAAAATAAAATATAGAATATAATTAAAAAAAGAAATTTTGTGCTGTAAATTTTCCCAGTGTCCAATAACACTCAATAAAATGATAATCATTAAGATCTTATCTATATATGTTCATAAGATCTAGCTCTTATGGGGCAGTGAGATTTATTCTCATTGATTCATTGTGGCCCATGTAACAGTGCTTTGGAAATCCATAATGCCATTTTTTTTTTTGCTGCTTGCAGAGCATTCCTTTTTTGCTAAACAAATGCTTAAAATTTTACATAGCCTACATTTCTCCCAGTGCTCTTTCATCTCCCCCTCTCTATTTCATATAACAAAGTATTTTTCAAAAAGAGAGAAACAATTAGTAAAATTAGACAACGCATCAAAAAATATCTGAATATATACATACATATACATATATATGTATAGACCTGTGAATATTCCAACTCTGCAAAGGAGTGAGGGAGTTAAAAGAGGGAGGTGTCTGCTTTGGGGTCATGCTTCTTTGTATTTCATTGCCAAACATTCTTAATGTTCTGTAGTGTAAAAGGTATACCACATTTTATAGTATCAATTAAATAATTCATTTACACTTCAGGTAATTTGGACTTTATAAATAATGAAGAAACAAACCCTTATTGAGTGCAAAATGTAGAGCCTCCTCTGGGGTCACTCTCTCAGCTCACACTACACTAGCATATGGAGTCTCCATAAGATGGTTAGGTGCTGGTCCTAGTAGACTCTTAGGGGGTAAACCTAAGGGTTTCTGGTTTCTGATACTATCATTAATGAGCCTCTATCAAGCATTATTCTCCCAAATATTGATTAATCAGCTGGTACCAATTAACTTTTACAAAGAGATATTTAAAGTAAAGGTATAGCAAGGATATAAGTGCAAAACATGACTCCCCTACCCTAGGAATACTTTTCTTTGAGGAGAGTGGGCTCAGACTTAAAGATATTGGTATAGAATATTATTAAGATGTGGGCATACTCATTCTTACGTGAACACTGGGGTGAGATAACACTTTCCTCAAACTTGAAGTAAAAGGATTCTGAGATATCTATGTAAGAAGCTTGTGGACTACATGCTAGACTCAGGAGTCATATTATTGAATTGTAAAGTCTCTATCAAGTTTACTCCTAGGTGTGACATAGTTAATGGATGAATCACTCAGTAAGCTGTATTAGCTTCTTGGAAGATAGAATATCTCTACTTCTGTATCAATCCACTTCTGAACTTGGTCAAACAGGTGACTATGCAGTTCTGACTCTTTATAGAGTTATTGTAGCTATACTGGCCTGTGCCAGTTTCTGAGGACATCTCTGATGGCTCTTCACACCTTTCAAACATAAAGAGGTCATAACCTATACCTTTTCTTCTCTCCTTTCAGTTCATTTCACCTAGAATTGGGGTGGTGATTCTGATGCCTCAAGGACACATGTGGCCCTCTAGTCTGTCAAGTGTGGCCCTTTGAGTGAATCCAAACTTCACAGAGCAAATACCTTAATAAATGGATTTGTTTTGTAAAATTTTTTTTAAAAGAATGTTAAAATTGTTTTTACATGTAATTGGAAAAATACATAACATTTTTAAAAGATTATCGAGATATCAAGCAAAAAATAATAGAACCAAAGAATAATGTAAGGTATTCAGCCATAGTACAGTTTCACAGAGAAACAGTAGCGTAACACAGTAAAGAAGAAACTGAATTGGGGCACTGTTGGGATGAGGTCAGAAAGGGAGTTTAGAGATAATTTTTATAAAGGCCTTAATGCAAGGTTATAGACTTCACATTGCATACTGTACCCAGAGGACAATCACTGAAGTTGTTAGAGCAAATATGATTATGGTCAGATTATTGAGGATTGAGGACTGAAAAGGCAGTATATGATACTAGCTAAAGAGTGGGTCTAGTCCCACATAAGAAATTAACTATATTACAGTGACAAGTTAACTAACTTCTTGGTGTTTCAGGCAACTAAGGTTATAAATTACAATGTAGTTGTCAACTGTATTAGTAATAGGAGATTCTTTCCTAGTTTCCTATACTTTTATCCTGGATCTATCATTTTATCTCCCAAATAAAAAAGAAATAAAGAAGAATGAGTGGGTGGCAAAGCAGCTGTTATAGACTTATTTTTAAAGAAGTTTTATTGAAATGATATTTGAGGACCAGTAATCTAGTTATTATGAAGGTGTTTTTGTAGGATAATTGGGAGTTTATAAAGGAATAACCTGGATGATAAAAGTGGAAGTGGAAAAGAAGGATAAGACAGAGAAATTTCAAAGGAAGAATTCACAAAACTTGGGTAAATGTTTACACGTGAGACTGATGAAAACAAAAAATAATCAAAAATATAACATTTTGAGCCTAAATTCCCAGAAGACTTACAAGACTGTTGAGACAAGCAAGGAGTTTAGGAAAAGAGGTTGGTTTAAGAAGTAAAATAAGTTTTTTCTAAACTTATAAAAACTTTATATAAAAACTTATATAAAACTATAAAATAATGGTTTTATAAATGTTGAATCTCTAATGATGAAGTATATCCAAAAGCTAAAGATATGAGAATAATGTTCAGGGGAAAGCATGAAAGAAATGGCTTTGGAATGCATTTTTGTAAGGGTTATAATTAAAGCATTAAAGTAATGAGAATAGATGAGAAAAAAACAATAATTATCAAAATTATTGAGTACTGGTTAAAAAATTTTTTAAGTTAATCAAGAAGGGCAGCTAGGTGGTGCAGTGAATAGAGTCAGGAAGACCTGAGTTCAAATCCAGCCTCAAACACTTAACACAAAAAACTAGCAGTATGAACATGGGCAAGTCACTTAACCCCAATTGCCTTCCAAAAAGCAAAAAACAATAAGTTAATCAAGAAAGCAACTAAATATAATTACCTAATTCTTAAAAAATAAAAAGCTTCAACTACCAGAGACTCTGACAAAAAGAAAACAAAAACAAAACAAAAAAAATCATTGCTATTAATGCTAGAAATTATTTAAAGAAATTAGGAATAGATGCAGGGGAGGGATTTTAAAGTAAACAATGGTGTAGGTGATTATAAAGGAAGAAACTTACAGTTTCTATTGCATAAAATTAAAAAGCTTTTACATAAACAAAATCAATGCAGCTAAACTAAAATAATAACAAAAACTATTAAATGAGGAGAAATCTTCATAACAGTTATCTCTGATAAAGATCTAATTAACAATTCCCTAATAGATAAGTTGTTTGTGGAAAACAGGAAGTTTTCCACAGAAAAATTTAAACTATCAACAGTCATATGAAAGAATGCCAGAGGAGGCAAAAGAGTAGAAACAGGATTTATGTGTAGCTCTGGCTTCCACTTCCTCCAATACATGTAAAAAAAATGATTGTAAACAAACTTTAGAGCTAGAGAACCCACAAAGTGACAGAAACAAATCTCCCACAGAAGGAAGCCTAGCAGGCTAGAAGAAAGGGTCCATAGCAGCATGCTGGGAGCCCAGCACAATCCTAACTGAACTGTGGGATTAGCCCCAGGGTGGCCTTGAACACTGGTGGCTGGAGAAGACTTCACATGAGTAAATCACCAGTAACTGTAGTGGTTGCAGGGCATTCCACAAATGCCAAAGACAAAGTTAAAGGTCAGTGTGGAACTTTGTTAGAACGGGGGAGCATGGTCTGACTGCTACCCCCAGGGTGAGAAATAGAGGAGGAGCGGTGGCTGCAGCTTCTGCCGTATGGTGGCTTCTGGAGATCCTGGCATGCAGATTGTAGGGGGATGAAGTAACTATTCAGAGGGTAATCACTCTTGCTTTGATCTGCTTGGATCCAGACCACAATCTTGGGTGCTGATCCTGGGGCGTGTGACCAGAGAGTCAGAGCTTGTGGGGGCTGTAGGGAGGGTGCCCATTTAATAGCTCCAGCACCTGCAAAATCCCCAGCAATTTGGGACATAGCTGTCTCCATTCTGGAAGCAGAGTTCTTCTGTGGCAAAGAGCTCAAAAGTCAAGTAATTGGCTGCCAATCTGAGGAAGCAATGGAAGCAGAAACAGATGATAGAATTCTTTTTGGGGGATAAAAAGGAGCAAAGCATAGAAGGAGAGGAAGACAATGAAGTCAGAACTCCTCCAGCAGAAGCCTCCAAGAAAAATATGAATTGATTACAGGCCATGGAGGAACTAAAGAAGGATTTTGAAAATCAGGTAAGGGAAGTAGAGGAAAAACTGGGTAGAGAAATGACAATGATGCAAGAAAATCATGAAAAGTGAGTCAACAGCCTGCTAAAGGAGACCCAAAAATACACTGAAGAAAATAATACCTTAAAAAATAGACTAACTCATGGCAAAAGAGGCCCAAAAACCCAATGAGGAAAAGAATGCCTTTAAAAGCTGAATTTCCCAGATGGAAAAAGAATTTCAAAAACTCACTGAAGAGAATAACTCCTTTGAAATTAGATTGGAGCAATTAGAAACTAATGACTTTATGAGAAATCAAGATACTATTAAACAGATACAAACAAATGAAAAAATAGAAGTCAATTTGAAATATTCATTAGAAAAACCACTGACCTGGAAAATTGATCCAGGAGAGATAATTTAAAAATTATTGGTCTACCTGAGAGCCATGATAAAAAAAAAAAAAGAGTCTAGACACCATCTTTCAAGAAATCGTCAAGGAAAATTGCCCTGATATTCTAGAACCAGAGGGCAAAATAGAAATTGAAAGAATTCACTGATTACCTCTTGAAAAAGATCCCAAAAAGAAAACTCCTAGGAATATTATAGCCAAATTCGAGAGTTCCCAGGTCAAGGAGAAAATATTGCAAGCAGTCAGGAAGAAACAATTTGAATATTGTGGAAACACAATCAGGATAACACAAAACCTAGCAGCTTCTACATTAAGGGATCAAAGGGCTTGGAATAAGATATTCCAGAGGTCAAAGGAGCTAGGACTAAAGGCAAGAATCACCTACCCAGGAAAACTGAATATAATGCTACAGGGAAAAATTAGTCATTCAGTGAAATAGATGATTTTCAAGCATTCTTGATACAAAAAACAGAGCTAAAAAGAAAATTTGATTTTCAAATACAAGAAGCAAGAGAATCATGAAGATAAACAGGAAAAAGAAATCATAAGGAGCTTATTAAAGTTGAACTATTTACATTCCTATATGGAAGAATGACAATTGTAACTCATGAGACTTTTCTCAATATGAGGATAGTTGAAGTGAATATGTGTATATGTATATGTATATATATATATATATTCAGAAATATGTATGTATAGTAGGATGTATGTGTATATAAATATATATGTGAGTGTGGGCATTTGTATGTTCATAGGGCACAGAATGAGCTGAATATGAAGGGATGATATCTAAAAAATAAAATTAAGAGGTGAGAGAGGAATTTATTGGAAGAAGAAAGGGAGAGATAGATTAGGGTAAATTATCTCATATAAAAGAGGCAAAATAAAATTATTACTATGGAGCAGAAGAGCAGGAAGGTAAAAGGGAATGACACAACCTGATTCTCATTGAATTTGTCCTAAGGAGGGAATAACATATATACTCAATTGGGCATCTTACCCTACATAAAAATAGGAGAATTGGGGATAAAAGGAGGGAGTATAGAAGGGAAGGCAGATTGTTGGAGAGGGTAGTTAGAAGTGAACATTTTTGAAAAGAGATAGGATCAAAGGAGAAAATAGAATAAGTGGGGTCGGGATAGGATGGAGGGACATGTAGTTAGTCTTTCACAATATAACTACTATTGAAATGATTTGGGTAACTACATATGTACAATCTGTACTGAATTGCTTATCTTTCTAGTGGGAGGTGGGTGAGGAGGGAAGAAATCTAGAACGTTTAAAAATTTGTTTTTTCACATGCAACTGGGAAATAAGATATATAGGTATTGGGGTATAGCAACCCATCTTGCCTTACTAGAAATTTAGGGGGTTTAAGGGGGAGGATATAAGAGAAAACAGATTGGGGGAAGGGGTATTCACTAGGCTTGCTATTTTGGGATGGGAGGTAGAGGAAAGACGGGGAGAGAAAATATTGTAACTCAACATCTTGTGGAAATGAATGTTGAAAAGTAAAAATAAATAAATTTAAAATAAAAAAAAAGAATGCCAGAATTCACTAAAAATAAGAGAAGTTAAAATTAAAACAATCCTGAGACACAGGTTAACAAAGTTGGCAAAAAAATTAAAATGTTAAATGTTGGAGGGACTTTGAAAAGATAGGCATCCATTATTGGCGCAGCAATGAATTATTCCAGTTGTTTCAGGGAAAAAAAATTATACTTCAAGAAGTCACTAAAGTCAACTAAGCATTTTACCCAAGGAGGTTAAAAACAATCAAAGAAACCTATGATGCATTACTAGGTTTTAAATATATTACTTAAAGGCATGAGTGTATATATACACATAAATGCATACATGCATACATGCTATAGCATATAGCATATAAAATTATACACCATATATACACACTATAGTATATATAGACATATATATGGGGGGGGGGGTAACAAAATAAAATGGAAAAGAAAAGCAGATGACCATGAATGGAATGTAGCAGAACAAATTGTGGCATATCTGTGCCATAAATAATGATAGATAAAATGAATTCAGAGAAACATGGGAAGATTTTTATTAGTTGATAGAGTTTAATGTAAACATAACTCAGAGAAAAAATTAAATGATGACCACAGAAATATAAAGGAAAAATATCCTTAAATGATGATCAATGAAGTGACCAACTATCATTTCAGAAGACAGAGTGAAGCAATAGTTTTAATGTGAAATGATGCATATATTAATACATGTTCAGATATAACCAATGTGTGGATTTCTTTTGCTTGGCTATTTTTCACAAGAGTTGGTTGTGCCAAGGGCTGGTGAAGACTAAGAAAGGGAAATGATACTATTTTTAAAAGGACATTAATAAAAATCTATTTTTAAAAGTGTAGATATTAAAAGGGAAAAGAGCTAAAGTCATACAACAAAGAAGATTGAAATTTGGTGTAGTTACATTTGTGGTGGAAGCATCAAAAAAGATAGATAAGGACAAGTTGAAGATGTAGGAAGAATCACTAGTTCAGTGTAATATCATGAAAAACATGGCTGAGGGAATTTCAAAAATGTGGTAGATAACCCACAGTGATAGTGTGTGTGTGTGTGTGTGTGTGTATACATATATTTTTGTTGTATGGAGGAGGGTGCGGGAAGAAGGGAGAGAGACAGAGAGAGAGAGAGAGAGAGAGACAGAGAGAGAGAGAGAGAGAGAGTTAAAAAAAAATGAAAAGTCATGCACCCTTCCCACCCCTGCTCCCTCTAGATGTGGGAACATAATATCATTGAATCAACTCTGCCATTGCTCCTGATAGGGTTGTTTTGATCTACTCTACTATGGTCACTGCTTTCCATCTCTGTAATTTTCTGGATCAAAGTATCTTTTCCTAGCCACCATTTTTCTGAGCACCTTCCCCCGCCCATTAGAATATGCATTTCTTAATGGCAGGGTCTCTCCTTTGCTTTTGTATTTGTATCCCAAACAGTACTTGACATTTCTGCATTCATTTATTCATTCAAAACTAAATAAAGGCTATTTGATCTGGCAGAAAGAAGGACCTCTGCAGCTTTTAGGAGTTCAGTTTTAGTAGAATGATCAAAGTGCATATCAGATGATAATGAGTTAAGGAATGGGTGAATAACAAACACCAACTAGAGGCAGGAGGTGTAGACTTCTAATTGAAGAAGGCTGGAAGTATAAGTAAAGATAATAATAGTCTGGTAGCTGAAGAAGACATTGGACTCATACAAAGTATTTGTTATTATTGGTGTTTCTTCATTAATTAGAAATACTTGTACATTTTTTGGAGGAAGAAAGGAACTAGGGAAAAAATTGTTGAAGATACTAAAGGTGTGATAATAAATGGAGTACAGACCAGAAGGACTCAGGAGGAAATGAGAAAAAAAAATGTAAATTTGGAGGGATTATCCTCAAAAACAAAAACTTTTGCCTCTAATATCAAAAGGAAGAGAAAGGGAATGGGTGAACATAGATATTTTAATGTGGAGATATGTGATACTGAACTCAGTAAAGTATGAAGCAAAGTTGTCCCAAAAATCAAGATGGGAAAGTATTTGACACTAAAGAAAACTAGGTAAGGGCCATAACTTCGTTGGTAGTATAATCTATCTAGGAGAATAACAATTGTTCCTGTAGGAGAGTGAATCCTTTTAAAAGCTGTTTCATTTATTTATTTATTGTATTTAGATGGATTTAAATTGAACTACAATGAAATATCATCAAGCAGTATGTATGACTATTAACTCTTTTCCTTAATAGCATTTATATTTATATATACTACTTACAAACATGCTTAGCAAAAAACATTATCAAATATAGCAAATTTACACATATAAATACTTTTTAGTATTCTTTTCTACTGTTTAGAGTTTCAGCTGTTTCTACAATACACCACTCAAGAATACTTTTAATAGCACACTAATTTCAAACAGTGAAGATACTTAAACTTTATTTTCGGAGGTTTGTTTGCAATGCTGTGCACTGCTATAAACAATGATTTTGCTAGGAAAAATTATTAGTAGGAAAAATTTAAAAATACATTTTCATAAAAAAGAGAACACATTATTGATAAATACATCTAAGTTTGTAGATTGGTTATTTCTCAGAGGTTATTTGGGGTCATAATTGTAAATCTCATTACCTTGCTTGAAGGAGGTCTCTTTCATTATTACGGTGCTGAGGTCCATATCCCTGAAGCTAATTGCAAGGTATAGCTGCAGAGTTCTAATTGTTTGCCATCAAAATAGCTGTGTAAGCTTGATTAACAGTGTTCAGCAACATTCATAATAGTCCAAGCCTGGTCCTGCATAAAATAGAAACTGGGAAAAATCAATAAGATTTAATAAGATCAGGAACAATCACTTACAATAGTACATCAATCACACAAAGTAATAGGTGCAGGATTTGATAGGGTCCTGAACTGCCTGAGAGATTCATAACCAGTACTCGTTAATGATTTGTTCATTTGCATTTTATCAATCCAGCTACAGCTGACAAGCAGAAGGAGCAGTAAGGAAATATGTTGACTTAAACTCATCAGCTTTGCAATTAAAAAAATAACAGATAATAGTAAATGTCTTGTCATATGGAAATCAGGTGTTGCAAAGATGTAGGCAGCAGTTCGCTCTTTGCCATGAGCCTCTGTTAGATTTACAGAATACAGTGGCTAATGGTGTCCCTGTGGTCATAGAAAGCTTCATCAGGTTAGAGAGAATGTACAAGAGAATATAAATTTTGCACCCCCATATACCATGATTGCATAATAATATTTAATATGTAATGTGCAGATTCCCTTGTCTTTATCCTTTTGAAATAAATGAAACCCTTGGCTATGCCTTAGGCAAAAATCCTATCAAATGCTAAAACAATCATAATGAGGTGGCTTTTCTGGTGATTATTGCTTATCATTACATCCTCTTTCAGTTGATTTTATGACTTTATAAAGTAATCATGCTGTATTTACTATCTACATTTAAAAAAAATAAACCTTTGGGGGAGGAAAAGAAATAGATCAAATAAAATTTCATAAACAAAATTCTGGTTCTGAATAAATTCTATTCAGGAATATGAAATAACAGAATTAATTCCCCTATAAACATGGAAGGCATAATAAAAAGCTTCAGCTAGGTCTAGGAGAAGTCAGATGGATCCTGCTTAGGGAAATTCACACAGGTATCATAGGTTTTTTATAAAGAGAATCATATGAATAGTGAGTACAATGTCAGAAGCTGGTGGTAATGCCATCTAAAATGTGGATTAATTAGCCTCTGTCTCAAACTACCATAAACAACATACTCCCTCAGAGAAAAAACAGACATCAGCCACTGTGGAGCTTTTGAAAATAGGTGACTCCTACAAGAAACAATTCATTTGATTTAAAGCAAGGAATAGAAAAAAGTCCATTATAGAGAACTTGATGATTTTAGTTTAAAATAATATATTGGTAATAATAAAAGCTTGCAATTATTTATGTATATATAAACGTACCTACCAATACATATATATGCACATAAACATGCATATTTACATATATAGATGTGTATACTCACATATGTGTGTGTTTACATGCAATGAGTACATGTATAATATCATTTATGCAAGCAAAATGTATGGTACACTCATAATCTTCTATCTCCGTGCACTTCTCCATGCATTTGAATTGGTGATCTCCCTTGTTTGGAATGCATTGTCTCATTACTTCTACTTCTTGGAATCCTTACTTCTCCTCGAGATTCAGTTCAAGTGTCATTTTCTGCATGAGGCTCTTCCTGGTCTTATATGGTACTTTCCCTTTTTCAAGTTACCTGGTACCTGTTTTATATGTGTTCTGCATATTTCCACTTATGTGTATGTGATCTTCCCCATTAGAATTGGAGTGTAAGCTTTTTAAAGACAAGGACTGTTTCATTTTTATGCATTTATATCCCCAGAGTCTAGGACAGTGTCAGCACATAGTAGGCACTTCTGATTGATTGATTGGAATTCCTTTCCAGCCTTATTTCACCTCACTCCCATGGAATCTCTTCTGTATTCCAAGGGAGGACTTCTACTTGTTCCATGACCTGGCCATGCCATCTCATGCTGTCATTTGTTTATATCTCCAGCTTAAGAAATGTTTGTTTTTTTTGTAGGAGTCACTTAATTATTATTACTTTTATTATTATCTGTTTTACAGATTAGGGAATAAGGACTTACATAGATGGGAGATATCTTGGGCTTGTATGCCTAGTAAGTATCAATGCTGCAACTTGAGCCAAGGACTGATGACTCCAAGTTCAGATTGTATGCCACTACACCATGCCCCCTCTCTCAAAATACATTGCTTTTGTTATATTCCTAGCACATAGGGCACACTGAAGAAATAGAGTTGATGTCTAGTGTAGCTTTATTGATTTGCTGAGTGAAATGAAATGCTCTCAAGACAGAAGGGGAGGGTAAAGGAAAGAAGAATACATCATACACATACCTTTCACACATACCTTTATCCTCCTTCAGATCCCTTTCTCTCTTTGAGTGTTTAATTTCTGTGAATGGTTTGGGCATTTGGATGAGTTTTGCTTAGGTACATATTGTTTAAGTACTTGAGATTTTGAAGTTAGTAGAGGTAAAGGAAGCTGGGAACAACTATTATTTAGTAAAAAGACCAAATAACCTACAGAGGACTCAGTTCAATGATTTTCACCCACAAGGCAAACAAACAGCACATAGCTGAGTTATTTTCTTTTAAGCAAGTAGAAAAAATGGTTCTTCCATGGACAGGGAACAAAGGACATCTATGTTGCATAGAGTTAATCACTATAAGGCTTTCTCTTTAACAGATTACCCAGATTATAGAAATAATTTCATATCCAGAAATGATCCTTTTGATGACATTTGTTTGAAAGGGTTTTTAATTGTTTAGTAGAGATTGGGGATTTTCTTACACAAAGAGGTGTGTGTGTGTGTGTGTGTGTGTGTGTGTTGTGTGTTGTGTCTGTGTGTGTATACTGAAGATTATTCAGTCTGTAAATTAGTGGGAGATATAAAGCTACAGGACAAGTAACACTTCTCTGTGAAGTGGAAGATAGCTTTTCAGGGACAAAGAAGTTCAATGAACTCTTTTGTTTTATTCCTTTAGTTCTTCTGTGCAGTTTTTCCATAAGCCTCACTGCTCGGGAGAGTAGTATTGAGGTACTGAGCAGGGAACAGGAAGAGCAAGCCTAAGAGTGGCAAGAAACAAATTCTGATACTCATAAAGGGTTGAAATCACTGGTGGGAATGAGGGATTACTGTGTTAGTAGAAAAGGACCACAAAGACTGAATCTGGACCATGTGAGCTCAGTTCTCAGGTTCTGAATAATGTATTATGCCTGTATTTATTTTAGAACCCATTTTAAAATATTTTTCATTTTTAAATCACCAAGATTTTCCAGAGTTATCATTTACCCTTTATCTCGTGGGAAATCATCCCTTATAAGAAAACACAAATTTAAAAGAGGGAAAGAGTTTGGCAAAACATAATCAACACATTAAAAAAAAGAAAAGGATTTTTCCTTTTTGATTTTACATGCAATGTGCCACACCCAAAGTTCCTCATGGCTTGAAAAAAATGGTGAGTTACCTCATTATATCTTTTCTTTGGAGCCATCTTCATTATAGTTTCACAAGATTCAGTTTCCATTGTTTTATTGTTGTTTCTTTCCATTTATATCTTTATAGTCACTGTGCACATTTTTTTTCCTGATTCTGCTTATTTCATTTTGAATTTGTTCAGACAAACCTTCCCATTGTAATCTGTATTCATCATATTTATAATTTCTTGAATAATAATACTAGCCCATTATGTTTATGTACCACAGTTTATTTTTGCTATTCCCTGGTCAAAAAGCACATGTTTTGTTTCCATTTTCCTTATTACCACAAAAGTGATGCTGCAAATAGTATTTTGTAATTTATAGGGTTTTTCTGTGGTATATTTGAATAACAGTAGGTTGTATGGATTGATATTTTAGTCATTTTCTTCACATGATTACAAACTAATTTTCAGAGTAGTTGGACTAATTCATTCAGGGCAGTGAGGTGGTACAATGGAAAATGTCATACCTGGGGTCAGGAAGACTCATCTTCCAGAGTTCAAATCTGGTTCTAGACACTTACCAGCTTTGTGACCCTAGGCAAATCACTTAACTCTGCCTCAGTTTCTTCAACTATAAAATGATCTGGAGAAGGAAATGGCAAACTACTCCAGTGTCCTTGCCTAGAAAACTTCAAATGGAGTCACAAAGAGTTAGAAATGACTGAAATGACTTAAGAGTTATAACAATAATTCATAGCTCCAGCAAAAGTACTTTAGTATTTCTGTCTTTTCACAGCTCCTTGAACACATTCTGTTTTCACTTGTCTAATATGCTGGATGTTTAATTTGTATTTCGTCATTGTTTTGACTTTGATTTTGCTAGTGATTTTGTATATTCTTTCACATATTTGAAGAATATATGAGAAAATATCCTTTCATATATTTGGAGTAGAAGTTGTTAATAGTTTCAATTCTTTGGAGACCCATTTGCTCATATCTTTTTAATATTTACTATTATGGAATGGCTTTTGATCCTATATATTCTGTTATTGACCTATATATTTCTAGGATATCAGACTCAGAGATTTTTGGTACAAAGTTTTTCCAACTGATTGCTTTTCTTTATATCTTACTTCTATTATTTTTTTCTGAGCAAAAACGTTTTCATTTCATGTCATCATGAAATGCCTACTTTATATTTTGTGAACATTTCTTTCTTTCTTTGGTTACATCTATTTACTTGAAATGACTACTACTTTTTCTCTTTTTCTGTTTTTCCTTCTTCTTTTTCATATAAAGTTGAGGTAAGTATAACAATAGCATCAATCTCCCAGAGTTGTAAGCATCAAATGAGATAATTAATATATATGCTTAGCACAATGCCTGGCACATAGTAAGCATTACATAAATGTTATATTATTTTTAGTCATAGCACATGTAAAGTGCTTTGAAAAACTCAAAGTGTTATATAAATGTTAGCTATCATTTTTTTATTATTTTTGCTCTTATTACAGTGCTCTAAGATATTTGAAGAAAAGTTCTGTGGAGTAAAGTACTCTTTGGTTAAAGGTAGGAAAGTTGTTTATTCAACTCACACATTCTCACATTTGTCATCCCTCCAAAACTTTTCATGGAGTCTGATGGGATTTTCAGTGGGGTAACTGCAAAGTCAGCAGCAGACCCAAACCATAACTGAAGCTGCCAATCCTCTACTCAGACATAGGAAACAATGAGATGACCATTTCTGACCCTGGCCCCCCAAAAGCCACCCTTATAATGGGTCTTGGACTCCCTGGGGACAGTTCTGCCATCATTTGTATAAATTTCCACTGCTATCTCTATTTGAATGTTTCTATTCCATAGATACTACCTAGAATCCTGGCCCTCACAGGATCTCATGAAGTAACTGTTCTCTATTGTATTTGAAACAGAGACATACACAGCATTAAGGTAAAAAGCTGGAGTAGAATATATCATGCTTCAGCTGAGGTAAATAAAAAAAAGCAGGGGTAGCAACACTGATCTCAGACAAAGCAAAACAAAAATAGATTTAATTAAGAGAGATAAGAAAGGAAACTACATCTTAATAAAAGGTACCATAGAAAATGAAGTATTATCAATACTAAACATATATGCACCAAGTGGTATCACGTCCAAAGTAGAAGTTAAGTGAGTTACAGGCAGAAATAGGCAGCAAAACTAAACTACTGGGGGACCTCAGCTTCCCCCTTTCAAAACTTGATGAATCTAATCACAAAATAAACAAGAAAGAAGTTGAGGAGGTGAATCAAATTTTAGAAAAGTTAGATATGCTTGTCCTCTGGAGAAAATTGAATGAGGATAGAAATGAATATACCTTTTTCTCAGTGGTACATGGTACCTACACAAAAATTTACCATATATTAGGGCATAAAAACTTAACAATTCAATGCAGAAAGGCAGAAATATTAAAGGTATCCTTTTCAGATGATGATGCAATAAAAATTGCATGTAATAAAGAGTCATGGAAAGATAGAATAAAAATTAATTTGAAACTAAATAATCTAATCCTAAAGAATGAATGACTCAAACAATAAATAATAGAAACAATCAATAACTTCATTCAAGAGAATGACAGTAATGGGACAACATATCAAAACTAACAGGATATAGCCAAAGTAGTTCTTAGGGGAAACTTTATCTCTAAATGCTTACATGAATAAAATAGAGGAAGGAGCAAATCAATGAACTGGGCATGCAACTAATAAAAAAAGCTAGGAAAAGAACAAATTAAAAATCCCTAATTAAGTAAATTTAGAAATTTTAAAAATCAAATTGGAGATTAATAAAATTGAAGGCAAGAGAGCAGAACCAGGAGAACTTTGTACACAATTACAGACACATTGTATCTGTGACAACTAACTTTAATAGACTGGGCTCCTCTCAGCAATGGAAAGTTAAAGACAACTCCAAAAGACTCATGATGGAAAGAGATGTCCACACTCAGAGAAAAGAACTAGAGAGTCTGAATGCACATTGAAGAAAACTACTTGCTCTCTCTCTTTTGTATTTTCTTTTGTTCCTTCTTTCTTGTTGTTCACTCCATTAGTTATAACTCTAATTTACAACTTCACTAACAGTTAACGAGAATGTATTTGTAGAACCTATATAGGTTCTATGCTGCTATGGGTGGGAAGAGAAGGAGGAGGAGAAAATGTGCAACTCAAGGGACTTTAAGTTTTAAACTTAAAAGTAAATAAATTTTTAAAAAGTGGAGGCAAGTAAGGTGGCTAGGTGGTGCAGTAAATAGAGCACCAGCCAGCCTTGGCATCAGGAGGCCTGAGTTCAAATCCAACCTCAGACACAACACAAAAATTAGCTGTGTGACCTTGGGCAAGTCACTTCACCCCAATAGCCCTCCAAAAAGCAAAAAAAAAAAAATTGAAGGCAAGAAAACTGTTGAACTAAATACAACTTAAGAGCTGGTTTTATTTCTTTAAAAAATGCAATGAAATAGATAAATATTTGGTTAATTTCATATAAAAAATAAAGAAAACCAAATTACCGGTATCAAAAATGAAATGGTTAAAATCATCACCAATGAAGAGTAAATTAAAGCAATAATTAGGAGTTATTTTGCCCAACCATATGCAGTAAATATGACAATCTAAGTGAAAGGGATGAATATTTACAAAAATGTAAATTTATCAGATTAACAGAAGACAAAATAAAATATGTAACCCCATTTTAGGAAAAAAAAAAGAAATGGAACAAACCATAAATGAACTCCCTTAGGAAAAAAATCTCTAGGGTCAGATGGATTTACAAGTGAATTCTATCAAACATTTAAAGAACAAATAATTCCAGTACTATATAAACTATTTGAAAAAATAGGAGAAGGAGTCCTACCAGATCCCTTGTATGATATAGATATGGTTCTGATACCTAACCCAGGATTGACATAATAGAGAAAGAAAATTATAGACCATTGTCCCTAATCAATATTAGTGCAAAAAATTTGAATAATATATTAGCAAAGAGATCACAGCACTTTATTGTGAAGATGATATACATTATTATTAGGTGGGATTTATACCAGGAATGCAGGGCTGGTTCCATATTAGGAAAACTATAAGCATAATTGACTACATCAATAACAAATCTAACAGAAATTATATGATCATCTCAATAGATTCAGAAAAAAAAAACTTGACAAAATGCAGCACCCATTCCTATTAAAAACAGTAGATAGAGGAATAAATGGAATTTTCTTTAGAAAGATAAGCAGTATCTATCTAAAACCAACAGCAAGCATTACATGGTATGGGGATAAGATAGAAGCATTTCCAGTTAGATTGGGGGTGAAACAAGGATGTCCATTATCACCGCTGAAAAAGAAATGAAAGGAATTAGAGTAGGCAAAGAAGAAACAAAACTATCACTCTTTGCAAATGATATGATGGTATACTTAGAGAATACCAGAGAATCAACTAAAAAACTACTTGAAAAAGTGAGTAACTTTAGCAAAGTTGCGGTATATAAAATAAACCCACTTAAATCATCAGCATTTCTGTATGTTACCAACAAAGACCAGTAGCAAGAGACAGAGAAATTCCATTTAAAGTAACTGTAGACAATATAAAATATTTAGGAGTTTATCTGCCAAGACAAACCCAGGCACGATATAAGCACCATTACAAAACATTTTTAATACAAATAAAGTCAGAACTAAACAACTAGAAAAATATCAATTACTCATGGGTGGGTTGAGCTGGTATAATACAAATGATAATTCTACCTAAATTAATTTATTCAATACCATCCCAGTCAAATTACCAAAAATTTACAGAGCTAGAAAAATAATAATATTCATCTGGAAGAACTGAAATTCAAAAATATCAATGAAATTGATGAAAAAATGCAAAGGAAAGTGACCTAGTCATAGCAGATCTAAAAATATATTATAAAGTTGAAGTCATCAAAACTGTTTGGTACTGGCTAAGAAATAGAGTGTTGGTTTAGTGGAATAGGTTAGGTACACAAGACATAGTAGTAAATGACTATATTAATCATCTCTTTGATAAATCTGAAAACTCCAGCTTCTGAAATATGGACTCACAATTTGACAGAAAGTGATTGGAAAACAGAATGACAGAAACTAGGCCTAGACCAACATCTCACACCTTATGACAAGATAAAGTCAAAATGGGTACATCACTGAGATATATGACTGATACTATAAGCAAACTAGGAGGGCAAGGAATAGTTACCTATCAGATCTATGGAGAATGGAAGAATTTATGACCAAACAATAGATAGTAGAGAACATAATGAAATGCAAAAGGGATGATTTTGATCACCTTAAATTAAAAAGGTTTTAAACAAGAAAAATCAATACAACCAAGATTAGAAGGAAAGCAGAAAGTTGGGAAACAATTTTTACAGCCAGTGTTCCTGATAAAGGTCTCATTTCTCAAGTATAAAGAGAAGTCAAATTTATAAACATACAAGTCATTCCCCAGTTGAGTTTGGTGTGCTGGAGGGGTGAGAAGTGGAACACAGCTAACTTTTATGAATGCCTAAGTAGAGGTTAGGTTAAAAATGCCTTGACAGCTCCCTAGTTGATAAATGGTCAAAGTATATGAATAGGCAGTTTTCTGATAAATAAATTAAAGCTATCTATAATCATATGAAAAATGCTCTAAATCATATTGGTTAGACTAATTCAAGTTAAAACACCTCACACCTATCAGATTGGCTAATATGACAGAAAAGAAAATGATAAATGTTGGAGAAGATATGGGAAAATTGGAATACTAATGCATTGCTAGTGGAGTTTTAGACCATGTGAATCATTCTGGAAAGGAATTTGGAACAATGTCCAAAGGATTATAAAACTTTGCATATCCTTTTATCCAGTAATTCCACTACTAGTTCTATATCCCAAAGAGATTGTTAAAAAAAATAAAGGAAAAGGACCCACATGTATAAAAATATTTATAGCAGCTTTTTGTGGTGGCAAAGAATTGTAAATTGAGGGGATGCTGATCAAGTGGGGAACAAGTTGTGGTATATAAATGTAATGGAATACTATTGTTCAATAAAAAATGATAAGCAGGTGAATTTCAGAAAAAAATGGAAAGATTTAATTGAACTGATGCTGAGTGAAGTGAGTAGAACCAGAAGAACATTGTACAAAGTAATTGCAATTTGGTACAATGATCAACTATGATAGACTTACATCTTCTCAGCAATCAAATGATCCAACACAGTTCCAAAAGTCTTGCAATAGAAAATGCTATGAAGTCTGAATGCAGATTGAAACCTACCATTTTCACTTTTTTTTCTTTCTTGTGATTTTTCCCTTTCGTTCTGATTCTTCTTTCACAACATGACTAATGTAGAAATACATTTAACATGATTGTATGTGTATAACCTATATCAGATTGCTTGTTGTCTTGGAGACGGGAGAAATGAGGGGATGGGAGAAAATTTGGAACTCAAAATCTTACAAAAATGAATGCTGAAAACTATATTTACATGTAATTGGAAAATAAAATACTATTAAGTGAAAGGAATTGTGTGATTCTGAGCATCCCTTGCCTTCTTTTTTTTACCACTCTATGTTTTTATTTGAAATCCTAAATCTACTATTATTGTAATTTTATTGCCATAATCAGCAATTAATATAAAAAAGCCAAACATGACTGACAACATAGCATAAGCAAAGCTAGCCCTCCTGACTCTCATCTTATATATTTCCCCCCATTATATCATGTGTACCTCATTATCAAGTCCACAAGTACCCTAACATATTATAAGGCTGTGAGTCATAGAGATCATTAGACCCATAAATTTGAGAAATAAGATACATCTTGAGTGCTTTGGTTGCACTTAGAATTTTAGGGAAAGTATATGAATTATCAATAATTGTTTCAACTGGCATTGCATAGAAAAATTTTTGTTATATTGATTTAATCATTTTTAAATTCAAATCATATCTATTTTAGACATAAACAAATCTATCCATGTAATATAAATGCATTATATAAGAAAACTTTAGTGTCAAAACATTTTTCTGAACTTTTGTGCCATTTTCATTGTAGATGTGAAGGATGTATACACAAAGACTGAGCACCATTTTGTATTTTTTCATTGGTTTCCTATGTTGTATAATCTAAGAATTCATTACTAGCCTTCTGATGTTGATGAACCTCTCCATACTTAGTTGGCCTGATCCTTGGAAAGTGGTCTGTTGCTGGCACTATAATACCAGTATGGTAAATTGGCATGCCTTAAAAAACCCAGTTTCACCTTCATGCCACAATGAAGTACTAGATTGGGACTTGACAGAAAGCAACTACTAGAGCAAAAATAAGAAACATAAAGTTTTATATTTGAAAATTGTCGGTAATTCATGTTATTCATTACTACTATTTCTAATACAGAGTGAAAAGGGAATACAACCATATGACTGGGAGGGAATAGTCTGTGCAAATACACAATAGTAAAAGGGGCCAAAACAACATCTAATACTTAGAAAGTAGGATGGTTTATTAATCCTGGCCTCTAGGGTAGCTGAGAAATAAATTACATATTTTTAAAATCTTTCGGGTCTTCCTTTGAAATTCCAATATGTGAAGAGGTTATTTGAATTGGATAGACATTTTAAAAGTCCAACCATGTGGCTTTTTAATCACTTGTGACTGGAGGCAGCCTGATGTAATGGGGGAAACCATACTAGAAATACTAGGATGAGAATGAGAAGAGCCAGTTCTAGTTCCGCCATTAACTGGGCTTATGACTTTGGGTAAGCTATTTCAGATTTGTGTCTTAATTTCTGGCTATGCAAAATGTGCATGAGAATGTCTTTCCTATAGGGATTACTGTAAGGATAAAATGAGATCATGACAGAAAGCATTTGAAAATAATTTTTCAAAGTGCTCTACAAATTCAATGCATTGCTATATCTTATTTTACATGTGTAATGATGAAAGTGCAGTTTGCCCAAAGTCAAATAAACCCAATGTTCCATTATCTTCAGAGACACCTTTTGTCAAGAAAATGTTCCCAGAGGATCTCATGGTGTCATATTAACACTCATGAATTCATGTATCTGGTAGTGTAGAGTTATCAAATAATAGTAAATGTTGAGGTAAGGAGATCTAGTAACTTCTCATTACCTATTGTTATTTGGTAGAATATAGCAACAGAAAGGACTGTGATGTTTTAAGAATTCTTAATGCTTTCCTAGATGAATACAGATAAGCATCCCACACAACTCGACATTGCCCTACCATTTCCAGGAGTATAAAACAAAAATGATTATGTATCAGACAATAACCACTGATTAGGGAAAAAAAAAATCACACACAGTTAAATCAACTTCCAAAAAATAGGATCAAAGGAAGAAATCTCAGTAGAATGGAGTTCACCACCTAAAGAACTCTATGGTAATAATAAGGCCCATGGTTAACAACCATTACTTCTATACAGTAGTAAGGACAGTGAGATAAGTCAATGGAATCTTTAACTTCTTTATTTAAAATGTTTAACTTCTAGGAATAAAAGAAGATTCCTCCTTCCTACTGTCCTAGAAAAATGAAGACCTATGGATTATTCGACATAGTACTAATGAGCTCACCCTGATCTCTCTGATTGTAGTCCTAACATCCAATTCCAATCAATTCAAAATTAATATCTACTCAGTAGAGGACCATGTTCCCCATAACAGTTGTTACTTAAGTTTTTCATCATTAGGAACCTAACTCTCTTTTACTTGTCTATGACTTCAGGACTTTGCATTAGAATATTTGAAATAAAGATTGATTTTTTTTTGGTATCTCTTACTTAAGAGAAAAACATCTTGACAGCATGTTGTCATTTTCTTAAGTCATGTATATTATTTCAGAAGGATTGAATGTCTGAAATGATCACATGAATCAGCTCAGCTATGTCACTACTTATAAGTTTGTATAAACTTAACTTTCTTCATAATTTACATAATGTTTAAATAATATACCTTCTTTTTTTCTTATCCCTACATTAATGTGATTAGAATCAGTTGAAGGGCTATAATTTTCTAGCAAGGTGTACTTTCCACCTACGCTACTTATTACAAGAAGTACTGTAAAAAAAACTATCAGCCCCCAATCAATTGAGCTGTCAAAAAAAAAGCCTCTCTAAAAAGAAAAAGAAAACAAAAGAAAAGTCATAAAACATGTTGCTTCTCTTAAAACATTTCTATTTACAAAATGCCAAACAAATAGCAACCAAGTATTGCTATTTGGTTGAGGGCCAACATCAAACTCTAAATAGTGGTAGACTATTATCTTCTGATATATTATACAGTTGAATTGATGGATGGTTAATTGAGTCAATTTGGTGAACCATATGTGTAGTCATGACCTGAATTGCACTGGTCAGATAATGACTTTACATATTTGTCCTCAGAACATATGCTGCTCTTCAAAACACTGATTTGAATTTGAATTTCAGACACTGAGTCAAGTTAGATATTATTCATTTTGTTTTTTAAATGATCAAAGTCTTTAAATGTCCTAGTTGAAAACTTTCAGGGTAAAAGGTGATATTAAATATAATTTCATGATTATTATAACCATTCAAACCTACAGTCTCCTTAGTGAATATAAAGACCAGTAGTGCATTTCTTAACACAGGTTGAAACTAACAGTGAATGCAGAGGAATTTTGACATGAATAATGAATTTGATTTTTCCAAAGCTTAGGCTGCTGCTCCCTGATGCTAAGATAGGTACCTCTGTTCTGGAAGCTGCATTAAGTGAATTACCCTTATTACTGATTCAAGGCCTATCAAGGCCACATCTACATAGAACTATGAGATAAACCAAGTTTATCTTTGGTATTTCTAGTGCTCTCATTTTCTGTGTCATTTCCTTATTTTGGAATGTATTATAGCTAATCTTCAAGGACCCAAGAGCTTCTTTTATCTTCAGTCCGTTTTCCTTTCCCTTAAACATATATCCAAGAAAAAAAAATCATATTAATCATTTACATTTTAGTTTGTTTTCAAGTGTATGTGTTCATTTTTTCTAGGTTTTCGTATTTGAAATCTTAATTATAATTGTAGAGTTATAGCCTTCTCTGTAAAGTAATTTCAATCATCAGGGAGTATGTAGAAGAGAAATTTTTAAAAAATTATATTTTATTTTCCCCCAGATAACATAAAAACAATTTTAAACAGTTTCAGTTCCAAATTCTATGCTAGACTCCCTCCCTTTCCCTGTCCCCAAGACAACAAGCAGTCTGATATATGTTATAAATAAACAATCATGGAAAACATTTCCATATTTCTTGTACGAGAAAAGTCCAATAAAAAAAGAGAGAAAGGAAAGAAAGGAAGGTAAGGAGGAAGGAAGGAAAAGAGAGAAAGAAAAAAAGAGAAAAAGAAAGTGAAAGTGAAAAATAGTATGTTTTACTCTATATTCAGGTACCATCAGTTCTTACTCTGGAGGTGGATAGCATTTTTTTCATGAGTCCTTGGCATTTTCTTGTATCAGTACATTGATGAGAATAGCTAAGTCATTCACAGCTCTTCATCTATAATATTGCTGTCATCATGTACATTCTTCTGGTTCTGCTCACTTCAATCTCTATCAGTTCATGTAATCCTTTCCGGGTTTTTCAGAAATCATCCTGTTTATCATTTCTTAATATACAATAATATTCCATTCATTCATGTATCACAACTTCTTAAGCCACTACCCAATTTTTGGGCATCCTTTCAATTTCTAATTCTTAGCCACCACAAAAAGAGCTGCCATTAATGTTTTTTGTTCAAGTACGTCCTTCTCTTACCCCTTTTTTTGATCTTGTTGGCATACACACCTAGTAGTGGTATTGCTGGATCAAAGAGTGTGCTATTTTATAGCCTTTTGGGCATAGTTCCAAATTGCTGTCTAGAATGGTTGCATCATTTCACAACTCCACCAGCAAGGCATTAGTGTCCCAGTTTTCCTACATCTTCAGCATTTATCTTTTTTACTTTTTTGTCATATTAGCTAATTTCATAGGTGGGAGGTTGTCACTCAGAGTTGATTGATTTTCATTTTTCTATTCAGTAGCGATTTAGAGCATTTTTTCATATTACTATAGATAGTTTTGATTTCTTCATCTGAAAATTGCATGTTCATATCCTTTGGCCATTTATCAATAGAGAAATGTATTGTATCCTTGTAAATTTGACTCACTTCTCTATATATTTGAAAAATGAATCCTTTATGAGAGATACTTGCTACAAATTTGTTTTCCTAATTTTCTGCTTTCCTTTTAATTTTTCTTGCATTGGTTTTGTTTGCACAAAAATGTTTTTAATTTTACATAATCAAAATTATCCATTTTATATTCTACAATGCTGTCTACATCTTGGTTGGTCTTTAATTCTTCCCTTATCCTTAGATATGACAGGTATACTATTCCTTGCTCTTTATGTCTAAATCATGAACCCATTTTAACTTTACCTTAGTAGTTAGTGTGAGGTATCGGTCTATACCTAGTTACTGCCATACTGTTTTCTATTTTTCCCAGCATTTTTTGTCAAATAGTGAATTTTTGTCCCCAAAGCTTGGATCTTTGGATTTATCAAGCACTGAATCACTATTGTCATCTACTACTATGTATTGTGTACTTAATCTATTCCACTGGTCTGCCACTGTATTTCTTAGTCAGCTCCAGATTGTTTTGATGCTTACCAATTTATAATACAGTTTAAGATCCGGGATGGCTATGCCACCTTCCTTCATCTTTTCTTTATTGATTCCCTTGATATTCTTGACATTTTGATCTTCCACATGAATTTTATTATTATTTTTCTTGCTCTTTAAAATCATTTTTTGGTAGCTTGATTGGTATGGCACTTAACAAATATGTTAACTAAGACAGAATTTTCATTTTTATTATTTTGGCTCACCCTACCCATGAGCAATTAATATTTTTCCAGCTGTTTAGATCTGACTTTATGTGAAAAATATTTTATAATTTTGTTTATATAATTTGTACGTTTCTTTAGAAGGTAGACTCTCAAGTTTTTTTTTTTATTTTCTACAATTATTTTAAATGGAATTTCTCTTTGTATTTCTTCCTACTATATTTTGTTGATAATATGTAGAAATGCTGATGATTTATATAGGTTTATTTTATATCCTGCAACTTTTCCAAAGCTGTTAATTATATCAACTAGTTTTTATTTTATTTAAAGAGGTATTTTTTTAAGATAGGGATCCCTTAATAACTATAAAATATAATTTAGACAGATATCTATTATACCTAAATGTAAGTCTAATCCTAATACTTGTTGAACTGAAAATCTCACAACCTCAGAGTTATCCTTGACTTGTTCTTTATCTGTTTTGCCTCATACACCACCATCATCACCATCATCATCTTTGTCACATTGTCCCTGGAATTCAGGTTTTAAATCTGCAGAGTGATTTACAAATATTATGCCATTTTATCCTCAATGAAACTCAGAGAGTAGGTGCTATTATTATCCCCATTTTATAGGTTAGGAAACTGAAGGAGACAAAGAATAAGTGACTTACCCAGGGTCACTGAACTAATGTTTATGAGGCCAGATTTAACTTTATTCCAGCAATTTATCCACTGTGCTTGGAAAATTAATTTAGTTGATTCTGTTACTGCAATATTTGTCACAGATATTCCATTATTAATAATTCTACTAGAGCCATCACTCTAGCTCATACTGTCATTATCTCTATCATGAATGTCACCCAGACAATTACATTGTTTCCTAACCAGTCTACTTGCCTTTAGCCCCTTCCCATAGCCTTCTATACAATATGCTGTGGTCAGAGTATTTTCCCTAATGCAAAGCTGTGACCATATCATTCCCTTGTTCAAAACAGTAATTTAGCTCTCCATAGCCTACCAAGTAAGGCTCACAACTCTTATCCCAACATATAATATGTACAAAATAATCCACATGATTATCTTAGCCTACCTTTTGAAGTTTATCTCCTGAAATTTTTCCCATTTCATCTCCAGGATATCATTCCCCCTTTCATTCTTTATGCATAAACCAAGACATGCCTTTTCTCAGTTTATTTCTTTTGCCTAAAGTCACCCATTTGCCAACACACACACGCCAACACATACACACACACACACTTTGGTATCCATCTTTACATGTTCAGATCCCAACTATCCTTCAAGATCCAGTTGAGATGGTAACTTTTTCCATGAAGCTCCCTTCCCCATTCCCCATTCCTCCAAGAGTCATCCAATTCTCCTATTAACTATCTTTTAAACCTCCCTGATAGGAACATTGCATAAAGAACTTGGTAAACTTTAAGGCAGTAAATAAATGGTGGTTATGATAACTATGATGATGATGATATTATTGCTCTTAAGAATTTGAATTTATATTCCCTATATTAGTATTGTCAAACTCAAATAAAAATGGGGCCACTAAACATATTTAAGTTATTCCTGTGGAACTAGTGTTGACTTAGAAAATCACATATTATCATTATCTATATTCTATTGTATTTTATTTATTTTATTAAATATTTCCCACTTACATTTTAATCTGTTTTGGGTCACTCATATTTGAAACCTCTCATCTATTATGTTAATTTTTGTGTTAACCAGTCTACTAATATGTGAGTTCTTTGAAAGTAGATATATCATTTTTCTTATTTGTATTATGCAAATGCTAGACATTGTTCCATGTATTATTGTAAGTGCCAAAAATAATTATTTGGGGGAATGAAGAGAAAAATATAGCTTATTTTCCTGTAGTAGTTTATGGAATTCCATAAAATTTTGATATAAAAGGGCCCCAGAGGCTTTCTATTCTAACCCATACCCTAAATAAAATCCCTATTAAAACATGGCTGACAAGAGTCCAGCCTTCTCCATTCATGTACTCCCTCAGGCTTAGGGATTCCAAAACCCACTGGTAAAGGGCATAACTTCCACCATAGGAGATATCCTATCCTTCTTGTTTTCCCTACTTGCCACTACCCCCATTATTTTGTGATCTCTTTAGAAATAGGTGCTGTCTGGATTTTTCCATTTGTGTCCTCAGCATTTACAGTACTTGATGCATAATAAACACCTAGTAAATGCCTTTTCATTCATTGACTCATCCATTCATTCATTATTCATTCATAGTTGCAGCTATCCAGCAAGAAGGAACCCACTATCTCTCCAGTTAGCCCATCTTACTAATTATCAGGAAATTTTTCCTTTTATCAAACCATCAAGTCTAAATATGCCTCTTCACAGCTTCCACCAATAGCTCCTTATTCTATCTTCAGCAGTAAGAGATAACAAGTCTAATCTCTTTTCAACTTGATCAAATAATAATCTCCCATCCAACCCTAGCCCTCACCAAAATTCCTGTTTTTCCAGATTAATATATCTAGTTCCTTCAGTTGATTTTCATGTCATGAATTTATGGCTTTTCAGCTTTCTAGTTTCCCCTTTCTAAACCTTCCCCAGATTTTCATTGTCCTTCCTAAATTGTTTCATCTAGAACTAAATCAAAACTAAAAAATCAAATATTCCAGGTGTGCTCTGACCAAATCACAAGACAGTGAGAGCATTATCTCCTTGTACATGGAATACATACCAAGATTTCATTAGATTTTTTTAGGGGGGGAGAGTTCACATCACACTGCTGATTCACATTTCATTGTAAATCCATTAAATTCCCCAAATCTACTAGAGATGCACTGTTATCTAACATGCCTCCCTATTTGGTAGTTGTGAAGTTGATTCTTTGAACCTAAGTTTAATACCCTTCTTTTATGCCCATTAAATCACATCTTATTAGATTCAGTCCAGCATTCAGGCCTAACAAGTTTGTTTTTTTTTTTATCCTTACTATAGCATCCAGCATGTTAGCTAAACCTCCAAGCCTTGTCTCAACATCAACTCCTGGGAGACTGGAAATATCACAGGAGCACTAAGGAACATAAATAACTTCCTAGCAGTGCAACTATCACTTTACTCTCCATATGCCAATGCCATTTATCCTTAAGTCATGGCCATATTCCATAAGAAACATAGGAGAAGCATTACACATTAAGTAAATGGGAATGGCAAGGTTTTTTTTTTTTCATTCACCTCCTTATACCAGGAGGTCATATAAAATTTCTATGATGCTCATAAGAACACTTTCCCACAATCAGCCTTTTTACTCTGCATTCAGATAAAGCATCATTAATCTCAAACTGAGATTAACATCTTGGGCAGTGATTTATTAGGACTAAAATGCCAAATTTCAATATTCTATATCAGATCTTGAACATGAAATACTCAAAAACTATCATACAAAGAGCATAACTAAATCTTGGAAAACAGTAGTCATTCTTAGCAGTTAGGATAGAAGAGCATGGATACATAAATATATGACAGGAACAAAATTATATCAACAAACACATTCACACATATAAACATACATCCCCTTGAGCACACAGGGACTTATATCTCATTCTAGCCTAGCAGGGAATTAAGAGTGCTTTTACTAATATACTTCCTAGGAACCTTGTTATTGTACTTAGTAGTCATTTATTGTACTTAGTAATCAGTCAGATTTTGGGAGGCAGATTTATCTCCTTGTTTTTCACAGTGATATTAAATGAATTCTATATTTTCGATCACCTCTTTTGCATAGTTTCCCTCTACAGTAAGCATTTTGAAAGCTATTTACATTTCACAAATTTTCTGAAGTGTATGGTGTTATTTTAGCAAAATCATTGCTTTGGAACATATATCTAAGCATTTTTGTTTTCTCTTTGACATGGCTTTGATGACTCATCCCGTTTGACAAGTAACTCGGTTTTTAAGCTCTTTAGTTTGCATCAACAGTGAGATAAAATGAGACTTGAACAGCTTGTACTGTTGAAGCAAAATAAGATACAATCACTGTATTGTTAGAAAAATAAAGATTTGTAATGGACAAAAATAGCTAATAGAGCAGTGTCTTTGATTCAGTCATTGATTTCATTACAAATTGTCCAGAATTAACTTAAATATTCTTTGTCCACTGACTTTAACCTATGAAAAAAGAATAGTTCTATCTCAGATGCATTATTTATTACTACCACATTGAGAAAGATTATGATAATATACATATAATAAAACTGGCAACAATGGAAGAGTCCTGTAATTGTGAAGTAAATTCAAGGAGGCTGCTTTGAGGATGAGAACTAACAGTGTCTTCATTTTGATTAGCTTACCTTTTCAAGTGTTCTCCTAGAAACCTCTATCACGCAAATAGAGGCAAGAACTTTATTATTATCACTATAGCAACTGCAGGGAATTTTATTTCAAAACAGTTGGCTACCTGCAAATTTTCTCAGGGTGGAAAAAAAACAGCAAATGATATGTACATTTAAATTTATTTTCATTTTTCCCCACTTGAAAAGATTCCATGGATAAGAGTGGTACAGTTTTTTTTTTTCAACAAAGTACCATGTTTGAACTTACATACTTCTTTAATATAATAGTATTATACTAAAAAGGAATAAAAAATATATCATAGGTTATTATCCCTAAAATTTGAATTTTATTTGTTTATGGAATAAGAATCCCAAACTTATTTGTTTTATCAAAACACAGATTGTGAAATTCCTTTAACTTAGGTTCATCTTGATTTTTAAAAAATATGAACTTAATTTCATATAAAAATAGTGTTTCTATATAAGTAAAGATTTTTTAACAGAATAAAGATATCCTTTGGAATCTAATTCAAGTACAATGATTTATATTTTTCCACAAAAAAACCTTACATCTTCGTAACTAGATTATTTTTTACTAACCATCCTTATTCACAAGCTGCTGTGTATTTAAAAAATCTGATCTGTATCATATGTAACATATTTTCTTTTTTTTTACTTTAATTTATTAATTTGTTTGTTTCCTTTTAGTTTACAGGATTCAATTCCACAATTCCTTGAATTTCACATTTTGTCCCCCTCCCTCCCCTCCCCCCGCCATGGCGGCTTATAATCAAGTATAGGATCTGTAAATACTTTCACATTATACAATGGTCAGGTTATAAGGATGGATTGTACCAGCTGAAATGAAAAATGGTAAAGAGGACATAAACTCAAATAAGAGAACGAAAAAGATCAGGTATTTTGCTTCCACCTGGATATAAATTTAGTTCTTTCTAGTTCTTTCTCTGGATGCACGTTTTTCTCTCCATCATGCGTCTTTTGGGATTGACTATATTTTCTTTCTTATTTATATCCTTACTTGAGTTGTTCCTTCTGCTAATACACATACAACTCCTCCAAATCTTCATACCCAGTGGGATACTTGTCCATACCCTTCCATATATATTCCACAGAAAATATACATAATATACCTGAAGTCTTTCTCTTTTTAAAAATTTTCTTTAAGATATTAATATACCATTCTTAATATATCTATTTTATCACTCATTCACATTGCAAGATCTGTTTATTCCATTTAGTAGTTATACTTGTCTTCAGTGATGTATTTTAATCATGGAAGGCTTGGAGTCAAATGTTGCCTATGACACATATTAGGTAAGTGACTTTAAGTCTCTTAAATTCTCCAAACTTTAGTTTCTTGATCTGTAAAATGTAAATGTGTAATAATACCTGTAGAATTTGTATCAGATATGAAATAATGTATGTTAGTTGGCAAAGTACTTTTCAAACCTTAACTACTATATAAATGTCAGTAGTAGTGTTAGTAGATATTTTTTCATTTTTTTTTTTACCATTTCTTGTATTCAAGTCATCATTGCTAGTATATTAAAACTTGTTGATTTTTAGTCAACATTCATTTATTTAGACCTTGCTAGGTTCCAAGAACTTTGACAAGCATTAGAATTATTTTTGTTACCGTGGAATAACTCAGAAAAAAAGGCAATTTTTTCATGATTCAACATCTTTTGTAGCGATGAGACATATGTCCTTTTCCTTCTTTATAGCTTTCAGGCAGCTACATTGCTTAATTTTTTTTTCCATTTTAAGCATATATTTATTCACCTTCCAACTTTCCCTTATTAAAAGAAAAAGCAAAACCCTTGTAACAAAAATGTCATAAAGTAAAAGAAATTCTCATACTATGATGAAAAATATATTTCATTATACATATTAGGCCAGCAGCCTTTTCCCACAAAGTGGCTAGCATTATATATTATTGATTAAAATTCTATTTTAGCCTTTTTTATTTTTTTCTTTATAATGGTATTGTTATTTTCTAAATTGTTATCCCAGTTATGCTCACTCTACTCTGCATCTATTCGTTCAAGTCTTTCCAGGTTTCTCTGAAGCAATTTATTTTGTCATTTCTTACATTGAGAATGGTATTCCATTTCACACACACACACACACACACACACACACACATTCCTTTAATTTCCAGTTCTTTGTCACTGTAGAAAGGGCTGCTATAAATATTTTTGTACATATGAATCATTTTCCTCCTTCTTTGATCTCTTTGGCATATCAGCTTAGTAGTAATATTGCTTGGTCAAAGGGTATACACAGATTAATTTCACTGGGGCCAAAGTTTTAAATGACTCTCCAGAATAGCTGAACTAATTCATGGATCCACTTAATGTGCCTTAATGTACCTGTTTTCTCATAGCACCTCCAACATGTTTTATTTTTCTTTTATGTCAGCTTTGCTATTTTGCTAGGTATGATATGGAAGGTCAGAGTTGATAAAATTTGTATTTCTCTAATTATTAGTGGTTTGCAGTAATTTTCATATGACTTGATAACTTGGATTATTTCTGAAAATTTCAGTTTGACTTTTTACCAGTTGGAAAATAAGTTTTAGTCTAATACATTGAAGGGTTTTTTTTAAAATACATCTTGTATAATTATCTTCAACAGAAAAATTGGCTGCAAAATTCTCCTCTGTTCCCTACTCATAGGTAGCTTATTTATTTGCCTTCTGCTTTTAGTTGCTTTGAATGTATTTGTGTAAAACTGTTTTTGATTGTATTAATTACATTTATAAATTTTGTATTTTACATTTTGTAATCACATTGATCCCTTATTTAGTCAAGAACCTTTCCCATATCCATAAAACTAAGAGGTTATAACTCAATAGGAATTCTTTTGGAGTTTACCTTAGTATATATTGCTAGATGCTGGTCTACATTTAATTTCTGCCAGACTGCTATACAGTTTTCCCTTCCACATCATAACTTTCCCCATCATAGTTTCCATATATTCTGGGTTGGCATGAGAAATTAAATAAGGATTTTGGGGGATCATTTTGGAAGACACAGATGACACACAAAGGCCAACAGATGACACAGAAGTTTAGAAACTCAGAAATGCATAAAAGTATATGTATAGTGTTGTATGATATTGATATATTTTGTCTTTCAATGCCATAATAATTCAGACTTCTCTGGTATGAAGGGAGGGGCAAAAAATTTTACATGAATTTTCCAGAACATGGACTATGTTCCTACCTCCCTACAATGTGGAAGGGCTAACTGTATAATCAAAAGTTTTGTTTGTTTTCCCAATATATTGTTTGCTTAATCTATCCCACTAATCATTCTTTCTTTTTTTAACCAGTGTTGGTGCAGTAGATAGTGTTGGGTCTGGAGTCAGGAAGCTAATCTTCCTGAGTTCAAATATGGCCTCAGACACACAAACTAGCTGTGTGATCCTGGGTGAGTCACTTAACCCTGTCTGCCTCAATTTTCTCATCTGCAAAAATGAACCGAAGAATGAAATGGCAAACTATTCCATTGTCTTTGCCAAGAAAACTCCAAATGAGGTCACGAGGGCTTCCATGCAATTGAAAATGGTTGAATAACAACAAAGGTGGCTCAGAATGCTGCACCTGAAGTCAGAAAGGCTGGAGTTAAAATTTGGCCTCAGACCATGGGCAAATCCCTTGATCCCTGTTTCCCTTAATAACCTGGAAAAGGAAATAGCAAACCACTTCAGTATCTTTACCAAGAAAACCCCTTATGAGCTTACATAGAGTAAGACACAACTGAAGGATTGCATAATAATAACCAAATTATTTATACAATAGTTTCTTTGTAGTATAATTTGAGATCTAGTATTGTAAGTTACCCTTTCCCCCATTTTTCTTTCATTATTTCCCTTCAGATTTATTATTCTTTGAGTTGAATTTCTTATAATTTTTTTCACATTCATAAAAGTAATTATTGGTATTTTTTTGGTAAGACACTGAATCAGTAAACATATTTTGATATGTTATTGTTGTTTATTATTTTGTCTCAGTCTACTTATGAGCAATTAGGATTTTTCCAATTACTTTAAAGCTGTATTTCAGTAGAGTACTTTGTAGTTGAGAGGAGAAGAGAAGGGAACAAGCACTTATTAAGTGCTGACTGTATGCCAGGCATGGTGCTAAAAATTTTCAAATATCTCATTTGATCTCAGTTTAATTGATATAGTTCCTATATGTATTTTGTTAGGTATACTCCCACATTTTTTATTCATTTAGTAGTTGTATTAGCAATATACAGAAATGATTATGATGTATATATGAATTTATCTATGTCCTGAAACTTTGTTTCAATTGATTTTAATTGACACTCTAGGTTTCTCTAAGTATATTATATTATTTGCAAGAAATTATGTTTTTATTCTTTGATTATGCTTATTTCATCAATTTCTTTTTCCTTATCATTACTAAAAATCTCTAAGAAATGTTATTTCTTACCCTATATTAAATAGCAATGGTCACAATTTATATCCCTGCTTTATGTCTGGTTGAATTGGAATGGACTCTAGTTTATCCTCATTATATATAATATTGACTCTTTAGTTTTAGATATATGTTTAATTATATACATATATATATACATACATATATATGCTACTCTTTTAAGGAGAGGTCTGTTTATCCTCATCTTTTTTTAGTATTTTTATCAGAAATGGGAATTGTTTACAATACAGTGATAAACTTCAGTGGCTTTTCATTGACATACAAGCTTAGTTCTTCAGAAATACTGGGATTCTTTGCTTTGTAACCATACAGCAACACTAAAACATACGGTTTTATTGTTATTTTCAATTCTTTTATGTGTGTGTGATTGCCTTTTCTTCATATAATGAGTGGATGAAATGTTACAGAAGCATAGCTTTAGAGATGGAAGCAGCTTTAAAATAATCACTGACACCCTCACTTAGAAAAAAAATGTGAGGCTGAGAGGAATGATTTGAAAATGATTTTCACAAAGTTACACAAATCATAATTAGCAGAGGCAATATTTAAATCCTGGACCTTTGAATCTAGATCCATTGTTCTTTCTTTCTTTATCACACTACTTCTCACTGAAGTGGTAAAGTACAAATAAGATAGTTTCATATTCATTGTCATTGAGAATATATCGCTATATTAAACAAGTGCAAGTCTATTTAATTTCACATCTATCTGTTATTCTCTTTTTAGTATCATCTAAAAATGTTCTAGAGAATTTCTTGGTTTTATGCCATATCCTATGCAGTTTTCCCCCCTCCTCAATTGCTTTCCATTTTTCTGTGAAGCTGTACTACTCATAATATTTTGTCATAATATTTTGTAAATTAGCATAGTTCTTTTGGCTTCCATAAGGAAATCATATATCTAATAACAGTTCCTATGCTGAAGTTTCTGTGCTCTTCTGGCCTTATAATAATGAATATTTTGCATTCATTTAACTTTTTTTGTGAAATAATGTTAATTCAAATGGATGTTTTCTTTATTTTTGTTCATTTCATTTTCATAGTCATCAGTCTGTTTAAATATGTTGTATTTTACTGTTGTTGCACACTATATCTTCTTAATTTTTTTTTACTTTTTTCTGAGTTGCATTTATTTGACATTTACACTATCAATTTTGTGATCTAATTTCATGGAGACAGATGATTTTCTACTAAAACCCTTCCATTTTTAATGAAATCATTTACCTTCTGATATATCTAAAGAAAGAATGATGTACTAATGTGAGACTTCTAAGTAATCTACAAACTTTTACCTTTTCCATTGTTTCATCCAAAATAGTTTTTTCAATATAGTTTTATTTTACTTATTTTATGCCCACTGTCACATTGAAGTTGCTATGAAACCAAAGATGAAAGAATGGACCCCCTCCTTACTTTTGCATCATAAAATCCGTAGTCTACTTCAATGTTCAGCTAAGGTGTCATCTTTGACAGGAAGCCTATCTTGATTTCCCCAGGTGCTAGTATTGTCTACTTCTCCAAGAAATTAATTTTTATTTACTTTGTATATTTTTTATATTTATTTTTCTGTGATCATGTTATTTCCCAACAAGAGAATATAAAGTTCTTCAGGGCGAGGATTGTCTTATTGTTGTCACCAGTACTTACCATGTCAGTTGGCACATAGTAGGTATAGTTGGTTTTGTTGAATGAGAAAATGCATACAAACATGGATGAATGAATATATATGTATATATATAAATGAATAAATTTTTCTATGATTTTACCTCATGCAATGAATTTTGGCATGCCAACTATGATTCTCTTCATTGTGGTCTGTTTGCATCTTCAGTGGGATAGACTACAAAGCAAGATGGCCCATATTCTAGGAAATTATTTTTCTTGACTTTTGGCAAAAGGTGAAAGCAGTTAAATTGCTAATTCCTTATTCCCCTCTCTGAACGAAACCTGGTAGTCCTACTTCCATTTATATGGAACTTGTTTATGTCTTCCATGTTCACATACTTCTAATTCAGAGATTCTTAATCTTGGGTCTAGGGATCCTTAAACCACCCATGGTTAGATTTCAGGGGGTCTATATACTTGGTTGGAAAAAAAATTAAATATTATTGGTTTCCTTTGTAATCCTATGAATTTTATTTTATGTATCTAAAAAGGATTATTCTGAGAATGGTTATAAGGGTTACCATATTGGTAAAGGGATCCATATCACAAAAAACAATTAAGAATGCATGCTGAGTATATAAAAGTGTCATACTAATACTGTATGTTAAGACTACCAAAATTCACATTTGTTGAGTATACAAGATATGTGATTATTAACATTCTCTGCCCCTTTTCTGTGAGTCAAATATAGGACTGAGGGATGTTTTGCCTTGTACTTTTTTGTGTTGCCCTAGTTTCTACCCAAATCCAATCATATTGATGCAAACTTTCTAGTGAGGAGCCTTTGCTTCGAATATTTAAGCCATTTTCATGCCTGTATCCAGTGCTTTTCCTATTTGGTAGGACCTTTTAGAGCTGGTATCAAGCCTTCATGAATGCAAGGCCGCCTTCAAATCACAGGCATTGAAATAAAGCTTTAGTGAAGGCTTTCACATTGACCTAAAAAGTAATCATGGAGACACATAGTCCAAAATTGCTTACAATCTGCATTTTAAAATTGCACCTTAAGGGTTAGGGGTTGACTAGGCAATTAAAAAATAATGTATCTCCCCTGGAGCCAGATTTCTAAACATCTCTTTTAGTGATCTCCTTTAACTGCATTTCAGAACTGATAGTATTTTTTATCTATTTTTTCCCAGTTTAACTGAAAAAGGACAAGATAAGGTATCAAATATTGCTAAAAATGTGAATAGTTTATGCATACTCAGACAGTGGGGTGTGATTTTGTAAGTCATAGGCATGTAGTTTTCCCATTAATGACAAAAGGAGTTTTACTTGGATAAAAACTATAGTTTAAATCTTATATGGGACAAATCATGACATTAATTTACTCTTCAAGCTATCAAATTCATTTTGTGTCTACACTTAGAAAGACTGTAGGATTGAGCCCTTGTAAGTGCATAATAATTATGCATAAAAGAACAGTAAAAGGATACAAAAATGTTTGTAGTGTCCCATAAAAATGATCCATGGATTATTTCTGAAACAGGATATTGGTGCTTTCAAAGCTAACACTGATTTTCTACATTTATTATTTTTCTGTTACCAGAGAAGAAGTGATTAAAACATCTGCAATAATAAGACCATGGTACATATATTGATGGCATGAAAGATGTAAATTCAATATAAGATTGTAGTATTGAATAAAGAGGATTAAATATTTGTTAACAATAAATATTTTAATGCTTTCTCTCATTTAATCCTGTTAATTCAATTATTTACATGACTGTAGCTACAGGAGAATCAGTATGATTTTCTTAAAGTCTTTTATTACAAAAATGAGTTTTCAATAAAATCTTCATATCCATGTTATAGGCTATATTTATCAATATTTACTGATGTTAAATATTAAATTGGAAGAAGAAATGTTTGAGTGAAATTATATTTAGAACAATTCTGTAATATAATTGCAAATATGAGTAAATATGCAATAGAAAGGGTATTTACCTTAAAAGTTAGTAATAGCATTAAGATGATATTAGCAATTTGATGAATTGCTCCAAGATATATATTATTTATTCCTATTTTGTGCAACTAATTTTCTACACTAAAAATCAAATTTATTTTTACTCCTTCTTGATAATTAAAAATAAATAAACACATTAACATACATTATTGTTACTAAATCCAGAAACTACATCATTCCATATTTCTTTTTTTTTTAGTGCAATATATTATAAATAATTTTCCTTAGTTGTTTACAAAATTTTGGAGGCTGCCAGTAGATGGCATTCTGGTTTCTATAAGAGAGATATTTGTTGAGGCAAGAGTTTTTTCTTTAGAATAAAGGAAGAAGGAAGTTGAGATAAGATTGAGGTTAAAATAGCTTTTATAAAATCTATCTCCAACCTTAACAGGTGTGTGTGTGTGTGTGTGTGTGTGTGTGTGTGAGGGGGAGGGACTTTATTCTCGATTTCCTTTACCATGTCAATTTACAATATGCTAACAATTTTGACCATATGTTAATAGTTTTCTGTTTCTCAATATTTTTGGACTTTTTATTAAATCATAAGAATCTCTCAATTTTAAAGAATCTCAAAGGCCAAATTGTCTCACTGATTCTTGAACAAAATTTCTCTCTACCATACACCTTGACAACATACCTGAATACAAATCCCCTCTACAAGAAACAACCTTTGCCTGAAGACCTCTAGTGAGGAAAAATCCACTCTTTCTTAACATTGCCCATTCTATTCCCTCTTTGCAAATTGTTGGCAGGTTTCCCCAATAACTGTTTATTGATCGATTGAGCACTTGTTCACACATGAGCCTCATGTCTTCCCTTCTTCTTGTGACATGATTTCTAGCTCCTTCACCAGTCTGGCTGTTCTCCTTTTGATATTCTTCAGTTTATCAATGGCAATCCTAAACTAGATGGTCCAAGACTAAATATAATTCTCCAGTTATAGTCCAACTAAGAAAAACTAATAAAAAACTAATAAAAAATAAAAAACTGCTCTTAGATCTATCCTATTTCAGAAAGAATCCATGCATTCTATATCATTTTTATGGGACACTACAAACATTTTCTTATCTTTCACTGCTCTTTTATGCATAATTATTACACAATTATAATGGCTCAATTCTTCAGTCTTTCTTAGTGGAGGACACAAAATGAATTTGAGAACTTCAAGAGTGAATTAATGTCATGATTTATCTATCCCATATGCTCTTACGCTTCTCAAGGCACTCTAAGGTCAGGTCACATTAGATTTTTTTTTACTGACATATCACATTGCCGACTTATATTGAGTTTACACTTCAGTAAAATCCCCAAATATTTTTCAGATAAAATCTCTGGGGCATCCAAATCCTAACTCCCATTTTTATAATGTCTCAAGTCCTGGAGCAAGGATACATCTTCCTCTCATATTTCTGAGGGACTTGTAAGGGAATTATTTTTTAATGTTATTGACTTGACCCACTACTAATATGCTTTACCCCAAAGATTATCAATTAAGAATCATTTAGCTGGCCAATTTTAAGTAGTTTTTGTAAAATTTAATTAATGGGATATTTACTAAAGTGATACAGTAATAAGAGGTGATTTGAAGTGTATCCTTAAGTCTGTGACACTCTTCTACAAGTACATAGAGAATTGTGGAAAGTAAGCTTGATTACAGAGAATTAAATATGACAGTGGTGTAACTCACAGCTCTTGATTGCTAGAAGCCCTTATCTCCCATTAATGCGGTGCTCAAAATTTTCCCTTAAGTATTATGCAGTTTCTTTGCTGGGTTTCTCAAAGATTTGTGAAGTTCTTGCCAACATGTCTTTGACTCCTTGTAAAAACAGTGTCATCAGATGATCTGGGGATGCTGCTGGGACACTATATTGAAGATATCCAACAGAATTCATACCCTTTGAATCTCTAAAACTCCTCCTCCTATTAAAGTGTAGAGGGTAGGATTATGAGAAGATCCAAAGATGAAACCAAGGCCTCACCAGTTTCTTCCTCAGGAAGTTTAACTAGAGGGCCATAGTCACTGTACTTTCTGAAACTCCCCAATTCCAATCTACCAAATATAGATATAGATAAAGATGCAGATATACATATAGTCTGCAGATATTGATATAGATATAGATGAAGGTATATCAACAGAGACTATGACAAAAATCCCTTAGCCACTTAGGACTGAAATCCTGTCTGGAACCATTGTACTTCTTCCAATGGCTTTTTTACATTTAGTACAAAGTTTATGACTGTGAATTGATTGATAAGTGTTTTTATGTACTTATACTATCAAGACTAAAATGGGGTGGGTGATTGGTAAAACGTCTCCATTTCTTTTTTTTTAATCTTTTTTTTAGAACAGGAAAAGAAGACAATGTTCTTCTGACCTTAAGTCTCATTTCTCTAGCTGCTTTTCAGACATTTTGAACAGAAAGACAAGTAGACATCTTCAAATCCATTTGTCCAAAATAGACTAATCTTTTCCCTTAAAGCTTTCCCACCTCCTACTTTTCTTAATGCATATAAAAGGCAATATTTTCATCCCAGCCCCTCAGTCTTGAAACCTAGGTGTCATCCTCAATTCCTCCCTATCTCTTATGCCTTTATCCAAACTGTTACCAAAGCCTGTCCAGTTCACCTTTACAACATCTCATAAATATGTCTCCTCCTCTACTCTGACACTGTCACCACTCTATCATCTCATGCTTGGATTATTGCAATAGCCCAGTAGAGGGTCTGCCTTCCTCTCCTCACTCCAATCCATCCTCTATTCAGCCACCGAAGTGATTTTTCCTAAAGTGTAATTCCAGCTATGTCACTTCCTTACTCTTTAAATTGCAGAGACTCCCCACAGCTTTCGGGGTCAATTTTTATTTTTTTAAATTAATTAATTAATTAATTTTTTGCCTTTTGGAGGGCAATTGGGGTTAAGTAACTTGCCCAAGATTACATGGCTAGGGTTTTTTTGTTGTGTGGGTGTTAAGGGTCTGAGGCCAGAACCAAACTCAGGTCCTCCTGACTCTGGCCTGCTTTACTCACCTAGCCGCCCCCAGGGTCAAATTAAAAAAAAAAAAATTTCATTCAAAGTTCTTCATTACCTCACTCCCTCCTACCAGTCTTCTTACACTTTACTTCCTGCCACATATTCTTCAGTCTAATGATACTGGCCTCCTTACTGTTGCATAAAGAAAACACTCCATCTCTCAGGTCCAAACATTTTCTCTGGCTGTCCTCATACCTGGAATACTCTCCTCCTCAACTCTATCTACTGGCTCTGTAAGTCCCAACTTTTTTGGAAGCCTTTTCCAACTCTTGATCCTGATGTCTTCTCTCTTCTGTTTACTTCTCCTTTTTTCCATTATATAGCTTTTTTTTCTTTTTCTTTTTTTTAATTAAATTATTTTTTTTTTAGTTTTCAACATTAACTTCCATATGTTTTAAATTTTCTTTCCCTCCCTACCGCATCCCTCCCCAAGATGTCTTGCAATCTGATATGGGCTCTATATATACATTCCTATTAAACACATTTTCACATTAGTAATGTTGCATAGAAGAATTATAATGAATGGAAAAAAAAACATGAAAACAAAAAAAAAAGAATACAAAACAAAAAAAGAAAATAGTCTGCTTCATTCTGCATTCCAACTCCATAGCTCTTTCTCTGGATATTACTGGCATTTTCCATCATGTGTTCTTTGGAATTGTTTTAGGTCCTTGCATTGCTGACAATGGATAAGTATATCAAAATTAGTCCGTCCACACTGTGACTGTTACTGTGTACAATGTTCTCCTGTTTCTGCTCGCTTCACTCAATATCAGTTCATATAAGTCTTTTCAGGTTTCTCTCAAGTCTTCCTGTTGATCATTTATTATATAGCACAATAGTATTCCTTTAGATTCCTGTATCACAACTTGTTTTACCATTCCCCAATTGATGGGCATCCCCTTGCTTTCTAGGTCTTGGCCATCACAAAAAGAGCTGCTATAAATATTTTTGTACATGTGGGTCCTTTTACCACTTTTATGATCTCTTTGGGATATAGCCCTAGAAGTGGTATTACTGGGTCAAAGGGTATGCACTTATTTATAGCCCTTTGGGCATAGTTCCAAATTGTTCTCCAGAATGGCTGTATTAGCTCACAGCTCCACCAACAATGAATTAGTGTTCCAACTTTCCCACATCTTCTCCAACATTTATCATATACCTGTTTTGCCATGTTAGCCAATCTAATAGGTGTGATAATACCTCAGCATTTATTTCATTTTCATCTCTCTAATCAATAATGATTTTAGAGCATTTTTTCATATGATTTAAATAGCTTTAATTTTTGCCTCTGAAAAGTGCTTGTTCATATCCTTTAACCATTTATCAGTTGGGGAGTGACTTGTATTCTTGTAAATTTGACTCAGTTTTGTATATGTTTCAGAAATGAGTCCTTTACCAGAGACACTGGCTATAAAAAATGTTTCCTAGCTTTCTGCTTCCCTCCTAATCTTGGTTGCATTGGCTTTGTTTGTAGAAAAACCTTTCAATTTAATGTAACCAAAATTGTCCATTTTGCATTTCATAAGTTAATTGTTGTAATTGGGTGTGATAGTAGGAGGATTAAAAAAAACAAAAATAAACACTGAAACTTTTATTCCTGTTAAAATGCTTCAAAACTATTAGTATTTTTGGATTCTTATCTATTTATTCATTTTGTTCTTTCCTATTTTTGTATTACAGGAATATTTGGGAAGTGTGCCTTTATTGGAGTCATTCATAAAGTTATTAAATAACACAGGGCCTTTCACAGATCCTAGGGGCACTACACTAGAAAGTACCTTCCAAGTTGGCATCAGGCTATTAATAAATGTTCTTTGGGATCTGGCCATTAGCTGGATGAAACTAAGTATTACCAGCATATGGTTCCTTTTCCCATCTTTCTCATAGTATGAAGTGTCTTTTTTTCTTTTTCTGTTTTGTTTTGCTTTGATAAAAACTAGATGAAGTATATCTTTTTTCTTTAAATTATTTTTTAAATGAACCAAAACCCATTTTCTCCCTCTTCTAACTCAGCCTCCACAATTGAACAAGGAAAAATAAAAGGAAAAGAAAAGAAAAAAACGAAACTCTGCTAATAACTATACATAGACATGCAAAACATTCTGTGCTCTGAGTCTTCTACCTCTTTACTCTACTGGTCTCATTAGGCATCTGAAAAGAAAATAAGCTATACTTAAAATTTTTTCTTGATAAAGATCTGCTTCTTGGTAATCACTGCTTTATTTTGAGAAGTTTTCTATAGCTTTGATAATAAACCCAAGAACTTTACAAGTAGTGGAAGTCAAATTGAGTCATCTAAAATTCCCAGAAATCATTCTTTTTTCTTTAAAAATGCTAGTAACATTTACCTTTCTTTAATCCATTAATCCATTCTCCAATTCTCCACAACCATTCAAAGATCTTTTTACAGTGGATCAGCAAGTTCATGCATCAGTTATTTCAGTGCCCAATGACATATTTCACCTTAGTGTGGTGACTTGAACACATTAAGGACAGCAAAATACTCCTTAATGTCTTTTTCCTTACCTTAGGCACCAACTCTTAGATATTTTTATTCTTCCCTATTTAGTAGAAAATTCATGTTCCTTGGACACTCTTTGACTTGATTATCAAAATTCTTTCTACCCCCAAAAGCCCTCTTATTGTTTGTGTGTTTCTTTTGTACTGAGTTGTGTTTAATAGATTTAAGTCCTTCTAACCTTTGGCACTTCCAATACTATTCTTTTAAGGAAATTTCATGCTTTTAAAGTAATTTCTTTTTACTTGCTATTGCTTTGATCTTTCATGCATTTCTTCTAAAAACTGAAGTTGATTAATGAATTTCCTGCATATCCACATCAGTTCACTTAGTCACTTCTTCCATTCTTTCTCATTAAAATATTTCCTCTTTTTGTTTTCAGAATTTCATTATCATTTCTCTGAGGTTGATTGGCCCTCTAGAATTGAGAAAAAAAACCTATACAGTCCTTGAATCCCAGGAAGTCTAATATGTCAAAATCCATACCAAACTATACCCACCCTCCCATACCACCTAAGGCACTCATTGTTCCCTGCTCACTTTACAACTCCCAGTTTTTACACATTGGTGAAAATCAATTCTAGAACCAATGGTGATTCACTTTGTTCAATTCCCAACTTTTTGAAGTGTAAAATTATCATTAAGGCAAGTCAGGACATTATTAGCTCTTATGCTTTGGACACAGAGATTGAACAGAAGAAAGCTCTCACAAACGTCCAGATAATTGAATTCCCCTATAACAACTACATCTCATAATAGTAGCTGCTAGGAAGAAATATTCTAAATAACTAAAAATTAGAGAAATCCACATTTTAAGGCAATCCTGAGGTTCCATCTCATACCTATAAGATTGGCAAAGTTGCAAAAAAAAAAAAGGAAAAATATTGGAGGGACTTTGGGAAAACAGGTTCATTAATGCATAATTGATGGAGATATAAATTGCTTCAGCCATTCTTGAAAGCAGTTTAGAACTATATGCAAAAAGTTATTAATGTGTGCATACCCTATTGACCATTTTTTACTACTATGAGAATGGCCAAGGACCTATATATTACACAGAAGTTTCCCATCTATACATTATGACAATTTCTTCAAATAAAACCTTGGAATGAACTTGTTATGATAAACACTGAACCATATCACACACAGAAAAAAATAAATTAAATTGAAGCCAATAGAAAAGGCCTTTCTTAACTAATCAACTGCATTCTTGAATCAGTTGTATGCATAGTGTCAAACAACTGATTTAAAACAAAGATCAAAATTAATAGAAAGCCAGAAAATAAATGTAACAAAGAGAACACATGACATGAAACTTAAATAACTCTCTCTTTGTCTATGACAGTTTATTGATGCCCAAAATGAGTAGACAGAAAAAAAAGACAAGCCATTTACAAAAATATCAGACAGAAGTTTTAATTGATGTAAATTAATTGCCACAAGAAGGAAGCAAACAAACAAAAAAGCCTTTTGGCAAATGTTTGATCTACTTGCCAAGCAAAGAAACATGTCAGCCAAGCGAAACACCAGCTTAAAATCTAAAATCTTAGGGTGAGATAACAATGTTAACAATAGTGTCTAATAAAATAACAAGAAACGGTGAAGAGAAAAATTGTTGATTAGTGACACAACTAAGCAGGGGTCCTTAAAGAAAGTAAGAGGACAACAAACAGACAACAGAAAAGTTCTTCAACAATTTGAATAACAAAATATTTTTCACCTTAATAACAATAGAACCACTGCATTTGTAGCCTAGTAGCAGATGTATATATAGAGGGAGTGGAAGTGACACAAAGGAATCAAAGGTGTTAAAATCAACAAACCATTTAGACACAAAGAAGGTCCATCTTGAAGTCAACACAGTTTTGAAAGTGTTGAAAAATCTATTCATCTTATTTGGAAGAGGGAAGATGCCAAAGGCCAAACCCTTGATCCCAATTAATATTAATATAATTAGTAATAGCAATGATGATGATGCTCCTGATGATGATAAAATGACAAAGACAACATCTGTAACATATTGCTTTTATCCTGGCTTTGCTATGTTTTTAAAGAAAGCTCTTCAGAGGCATTTGGGACATTCTTGATGAGGATATCACAAGAGAACAAGCAGACTTTCACAAGTAATATACAGCCTATTTTCCTTACAACTATGACAAATGAAACACCTCAAGAGACTAAGTTTCCAAGTAATTAATAATTTATTTATTTATTAGATTAGCTGGCAATCAGTAAATTGATGGTTAATGATTTCTCTCAATGACAAAAGACAAAAGCCATGAAGAGCCTGGAAGTTTTAAACAATCCTTGAAAGGGAATTCCCTTGACAATTAAAAACCAACCCTAATTGGTGGACATTTACAGAGGAGCTGGAGGGGGGGTGAGGGGGGAAAGGAGTCTGCAGCTTCTCCTGCTGAGAACATAGCTTGATCATGAGACTGCCACCTCTAGTGATCTAGACAGGGAAGGGCATCTGTCTCCATCCTGACCACTCTGGTTAGTATTCTCCTTCAGGAATGATGTCATTCCAAACCCTAATGGAGGGGGATAATGACAGGGACCCATTTCTTTCAGAATAAGATCTCACCTAGCCTGGGGTTCTGTTTATAACTGAAACTGAAGTATGTTGGGATCTGGCCCAAGATCAAAGAGAATGTTCCCCAAGAATTAGGTTTAATCTCAATAAGCTATGTCCTTCAGAGTCTTACCTTCCATAGGAGCTGGGCCTCAGTGAAGAAATAGAGGAGAGAAAACCTGGACCCTTATTTAATAATTGGTTTTTAATATAATAAAAAAATAATTTCTCTCACTATCACATGATTTACTGAAAGAGGTAAAGAAAACAGGCTGTTTGTATGTTTATTAACTGTAAGAAAGCATTCGTTTTGCTAGAAGAAAACACTACTTTAAAACTTTTCCCCTAACAAGGTATTTCCCATATGTCTAAGTTACATAAGGTTCCTAGAAAGATATAACAACAAAAATGTTCTCTTTTTAAAAATTTGTTTATTTACTTAGTTTACAACATTCGGTTCCATAATCCTTAAGTTTCAAATTTTCTCCTCCTCCCTCTCCTCTCCTCTCTGCCCCCATGGCGGCATATAGTCAAGTATAGGATCGGTAAATACTTTCACATTATACATTAGTCAGGTTATAAGGACAGATTGTACCAGCTGGAATGAAAAATGATAAAGAGGACATAAAACCAAATAAGAGAAGGAAAAAGATCAGGTATTTTGCTTCTACTTGGATATAAACTTAGTTCTTTCTAGTTCTTTATCTGTATGCACATATTTCTCTCCATCATGAGTCTTTTGGGATTGACTTATATCACTGCACTGCTGAGAAGAGTTCAGTCTATCAAAGTTGGTCATCACACATACGTTGTGTCTGTAATTGTGTACAAATTTCTCCTGGTTCTACTATTCTCACTCAGCATCAGTTTGTATAAGTCTCTCCAGGTAAATATGAAGACTGTCTGCTCCTCGTTTCTTATAGCACAATAGTATACCATAACATGCATATACCACAATTTGTTCAGCCATTACCCAATTGATGGGTACCCCCTTAATTTCCAGTTCTTTGCTACCACAAAAAGAGCTGCTATAAACATTTTTGTACATATGGGTCTTTCTCCTATTTCTATGATCTCTTTGGGATATAACTCTAGGAGTGGTATTGCTGGATCAAAGGGTATGAAAGTATTTATAGCCCTTTGGGCATAATTTCAGATTGCTCTCCAGAAAGGATGGATCAATTCACAACTCCACCAGCAATGCATTAGTGTTCCAATTTGCCCACATCCTCTCCAGCATTTGTCATTCTCCTGTTTTGTCATCTTAGCCAATCTGACTGGTGAGATGTGGTACCTCAGAGTTGTTTTGACTTGCATTTCTCTAATCAATAGTGAATTAGAGTATTTCTTCATGTGCTTATAGATATCTTTAATTTCTTTCTCTGAAAACTGCCTGTTCATATCCTTTGATGATTTATCAATTGGGGAATGACTTATATTCTTATAAATTTGGCTCAATTCTCTGTATATTTTAGAAATGAGTCCTTTGGGTTGTAAAGATTTTTTCCCAATTTCCCACCTCCCTCTTAATCTTGGTTACATTGGCTTTGTTTGTACAGAAGCTTTTCAGTTTCATGTAGTCAAAATTATCCATTTTACATTTTATAATGTTCTCTTGTCCACTATCACCCCTCTTATTCAATCTGGTACTAGAAATGTTAGCAGTAGCAATTAGAGAAGAAAAAGAAATCAAAGGAATCAAATTAGGCAAAGAAGAGACCAAGCTATCACTCTTTGCAGATGATATGATGATATACTTAGAGAATCCTAGAGAATCAAGTAAAAAATTACTTGAGACAATAAAGAAATTTGGCAAAGTTGCAGGATATAAAATAAACCCACATAAATCCTCGGCATTCCTATATATTTCCAAGGAAATTCAACAGCAAGAAATAGAAAGAGAAATCCCATTTAAAGTTACTGTAGACATTATAAAATATTTGGGAATCTACCTGCCAAAACAAACCCAGGACCTATATGACCACAACTACAAAACACTTTTCACACAAATAAAGTCAGATCTAACTAATTGGAAAAATATCAATTGCTCATGGCCGGGTCAAGCTAATATAATAAAAATGACAATTTTACCTAAATTAAATTATATATTTAGTGCCATACCAATTAATTTACCAAAAAGCTACTTTATAGAGCTAGAAAAAATAGTAACAAAATTCATTTGGAGGAATAAACGGTCAAGAATATCAAGGGAATTAATGAAAAGAAATGCTAGGGAAGGTGGACTAGCTATACCAGATTTCAATCTGTATTATAAAGCAGCAGTCATCGAAACTACTTGGTACTGGCTGAAGAATAGAGAAGTAGATCAATGGAATATATTAGGCACACGAGATTCAGAAGTCAATGACTATAGTAATTTATTTTTTGATAAACCTCCAGATCCTGGTTTTTGGGATAAGAACTCACTATTTGACAAAAACTGCTGGGAGAACTGGAATATAGTATGGCAGAAACTGGGCATAGACTATTATCTAACACCATATACCTAAATCAAGTCTAAATGGGTGCATAATCTAGGTATAGATGTTGATACTGTAAGCAGTCTCCTAAAACAAGGAATAGTTTACCTATCAGACTTGTGAAGTGGATGTGGATATTTCTTTCCAGAAGACTCCAGTCTATCAAGGTTGGTCATCACATATGTTGTGTCTATAATTGTGTACAAATTTCTCCTGATTCTGCTCTTCTCACTCAACATCAGTTTATATAAGTCTCTCCCAGTTATTATGAAGTCTGTCTGCTCCTCATTTCTTATAGCACAATAGTATTCAGTTACATTCATATACCACAAATTGTTCAGCCATTCCCCAGTTGACGGGCATCCCCTTGATTTCCAATTCCTTGCCACCACAAAAAGAGCTGCTATAAATATTTTTGTACATACAGGTCCCCCACCCAATTCTGTGATCTCTTTGGTATACTACCCAAGAAGTGGTATTGCTGGGTCAAAGGGTACACACTTATGTATAACCCTTTGGGCATAGTTCCAGATTGGTCTCCAGAATTGTTGGATCAATTCACAACTCCACCAAAAATGCATTAGTGTTCCAATTTTTCCAGATCCTCTCCATCATTTATCATTTTACTGCTTTGTCATCTCAGCCAATCTGACAGGTGAGATGTGGTACCTCAGAGTTGTTTTGATTTGCATATCTCTAATCAATAGTGATTTAGAGCATCTTTCATATGCTTATAGATATCTTTAATTTCATCCTCTGAAAACTCCCTGTTCATATCTTTTATTTTTCTTAAATTTTGTGTTTATTTTTAATTTACAACATTCATTTCCACAAGATTTTGAGTTACAAATTTACTCCCTGTCTTTCCCCTACACACACCCCAAAACAGCAATCCCACTGAATACTCCCTCCCCCAATATGCTCTCTCCTATATCTTCCCCAATTCCCCCTCTAACTTCCAGGTATGGGCAAGATGGATCTCCATACCTGAGTGCCTATATATCTTATTTCCCAGTTGCAATTAAAAAATAATAATGATATTTTTTAAACAATTGATTTTAAAATTTTGAATTCCAGATTCTTTCTATTCTTCCCTCATCACCCACCTTTACTGGGAGAATAAACAATTCAGTATAGGTTGTACATGTGTAGTTACACAAAAATTTCTATAGTGGATATATTGTGAAAGACTGACTATATTTCCTTCCATCCTATCCCACCCCCCCACTTGTTCTATTCTGTACTTTGCTCCTATACCATTTCAAAAGTGTGTGCTTCTAACTACCCTCCCCCCCCGAATCTGCCCTCCTTTCTATCATCCCCTCTCTTATCCTTTGCCCCCCTACATTCTTGTAGGGTAAGATACCCAGTGTAGTGTATGTTATTCACTGCTTAAGCCAAATTCAATGAGAGCAAGGTTGACCCATTCCCTTTTGCCTTCCTGTTCTTCCCCTCCATTGTAATAGTTTTCCCTAGTCTCTTCTTTATGAGATAACATACCCTATTTTTTATCTCCCTGTCTCCTTCTCTCATTATATTCCTCTCTCACCTCTTAATTTTATTTTTAGATATCATCCCTTCATATTCAACTCATCCTGTGGCCTCTATGTATACATGAACATACAAATCTCCACACTCACATATATATTTATATACACATACATCCTCCTATACATACATATATATGTATGTATACATATATATATATACATACACATATATATTTCCTTCAGCTATCCTCATACTGAGAAATGTCTTCTGTCTGAGTTACAATTATCTTTTTTCCGTGTAGGAATATAAATAGTTAAACTTTAATAAGTTCCTTATGATTTCTTTTTCCCGTTTACCATCACATGTTTCTCTTGCTTCTTGTATTTGAAAGTCAAATTTTCTGTTCAGCGCAGGTTTTGTCATGAAGAATGCTTGAAAGTCCTCTATTTTATTGAATGACCATATTTGTCCCATAGCATTATACTTAGTTTTGCTGGGTAGATGATTCTTGGTTTTAGTCCTAGCTCCTTTGACCTCCAGAATATCCTATTCCAAGCCCTTTGATCCCTTAATGTAGAAGCTGCTAGGTCTTGTGTTATCCTAATTGTGTTTCCACAATACTCAAATTGTTTCTTTCTGACTGCTTACAGTATTTTCTCCTTGACCTGGGAACTCTAGAATTTGGCTATAATATATATATATATATATATATATATATATGTATATATATATATATACATATATATATATGATATATATAACTCTAGAATTTGGCTAGGAGTATTCTATTTGGGATCTTTTTCAAGAGGCTATCAGTGAATTCTTTCAATTTCTATTATGTCCTCTGGCTCTAGAATATCAGGGCAATTTTGCTTACTAATTTCTTGAAAAATGGTATCTAGACTATTTTTTTGATCAGGGCTCTCAGGTAGAACATTATTTTAATTTATCTCTCTTGTATCTATTTTCCAGGCCAGTGGTTTTTCGAGTGAGATATTGCACATTGCCTTCTATTTTTTCATTTGATTGGATCTGTTTAATAGTATCTTCATTTCTCATAAAGTCATTAGCTTGCATTTGCACCAATCTAATTCTGAAGGAATTATTCTCTTCAGTGAGCTTTTGAAATTGTTTTTTCATCTGGCAAATTCAGCTTTTCAAGTCATTCTTCTCCTCATTGGCTTTTTGAGCCTCTTTTGCCATTTGATTTAGTCTATTTTTTAAAGTGTTATTTTCTTCAGTGAAGTTGTTGACTCTTTTTTCATGATTTTCTTGCATGATTCTCTTTTCTCTTCCCAATTTTTCCTCCACTTTTGTACTAAGTTTTCAAAATCCTTCTTGAGCTCCTCCGTGGCCTTTAAACAATTCATAATTTTCTTGGAAGCTTTTGGTGCAGTAGTTCTGACTTCATTGTCTTCCTCTCATTCCATGCTTTGATCCTTTTTGTTCCTATAAAAGGAATCTAAGGTTTGATTGCTGTGCTTGCTTTGCTTCCTTTGCTTACTCACATTGCCACTCAATTACTTGACTTTTGAGCTCTTTACCCTAGTAGAACTCTGCTTACAGAGAGGAGAGCTTTGTCCCAAATAGCTGGGATTTTTGCATCTGCCAGAGCTATTAATTACCTGCCTTCTCTGCAGCCCCCACAAACTTTGGCTCACTGTTCACACACCCCAGGACCACCACCCAAGACTGCAGTACAGATCCAGGCAGTTTAAAGCAAGAGTGATTACCCTCAGACTGGTCGATTGGTCCCCCTACAATCTGCAGGCCAGGAGCTGTGAAGCAGTTATGAGGTGGTGGCTGCTCAGTTGCCATGCCTCCACTTCTGATCTACTTCTCACCCCATGGGCAGGCGCTAAACCTAGCTCACAGCTCCCCTGTTCCCACAATGTTTCACACTGACATTTTACTTTGTCTTTGGCATTTATAGGTTGATAATTATGGAAACCACCACAGCTGCTTGTGATCCACTCTCCCAAAGTCTGCTCCAGCCACTGCTGGTGATGGCCACCCTGGAGCTAGAACCACATGTTCAAGCAGACCTGGGCTCACCTCCAAGCATACTGCAATGAAACTTTCTTGTCTGCTTGCTGGGCTGCCTTCAGCAGGAGATTTGTTTCTCTCTGTCACTTTGTGGATTCTATAGCCCTAAAATTTGGTTAGAGTCATATTTTATAGGTATTAGAGGTAGTTATGGGGGGAGGTCACACCCCCCCACCCCTGGTCATATTTTTTTTGACCATTTATCACTTAGGGAATGTCTCATATTTTTATAGATTTTACTCAATTCTTTGTATATTTTAGAAATGGGGCCTTTATAAGAGACACTGATTGTATAAATTCTTTCCCAATTTTCCACTTCTATCTTAATCTTGATTAAAATGGCTTTATTTATATGAAAACTTTTCAATTTAATGTAATCAAAATTATCCACATTGCATTTTATAATGCTCTCTACCTCTTTTTCCATCATAAAATCTTCCTTTGTCCATAATTTTGTCAGGAAAATTATTCCTTGCTCTCTCAAGTTGCTTACAGAATTAGCCTTTATACCAAGATCAAGCACCCATTTTGTCTATGCCCAATTTCTGCCATACTATATTACAGTTTTCCCAGCAGTTTTTTGTTAAATAGTGAGTTCCTATCCCAAAAACTGGGGTCTTTGGGTTTATACTAGTTTACTATAGTCATTGACTGCTGAGTCTCATGTACCCAATCAATTCCATTTATCAACTAATCTATTCCTCAGCCAGTACTAAGTAGTATTGATGACTGTTGCTTTATAATACAGATTAAAATCTGGTATGCCTAGACCTTCTACCCTAACATTTCTTTTCATTAATTGTCTTGGTATTCTGGACTTTTTGTTCTTCCAAATGAATTTTGCCCCTATTTTTTTTTCTAGCTCCATGAAGTAATGTTTTGGGAGATTTATTGGTATGGTGCTAAATATGTAATTTAGTTTAGTTAAAATTGTCATTTTTATTATATTAGCTCAACCCAGCCATGAGCAACTGATGTTTTTCATATTGGTTAGATCTGACTTTATTTGTGAGAAAAGTGTTTTATAATTGTGTTCATATAGGTCCTTGGTTTGTTTTAGCAGGTAGATTCCAAAATATTTTATAATGTCTACAGTAATTTTAAATGGAATTTCTCTTTTTATCTCTTGCTGTTAGATTTCATTATATATATGGGAATGGCCAGATGGAGGGACTTCAGGTCAACAGCAGCTGTGGCAGTTTGCAGAATTATCAACCCATAGATGCTAATGAAAAAGTGAGAGGTCAGTGCAGTGTGGACTTTGGGAACCAGAGTCTGGGAGTGTGGTTTGGCCTTTGCCCCCTGGAGGGAGAAGCAGCTGAGACATGGCAGCTGTGCAGCCACCACCACATGGCTGCTTCAGAGGTCCTGGCCTGCAGATTGTAGGGGGAACAAACAACCAGTCTGAGTGGTAATGGCTCTTGCATTATCCTGCTTGGATCTGGATGACTGTCTGTGGTGGAGGTCTTGGGGTGCATGACCAGTTTACCAGAACTTGTGGAGGGTTCAGCAAGGGCAGCCAATTAATAGCTCCTGCAGCTGAGAAAACCCCAGCTATTTGGGAGAAAGCTACCCTCTCTAGTATCAGAATTGTACTGTGTCAAAGAGCTCAAAAGTCAAGTAATTGAGGGGCAACATGAGCAAGCAAAGGAAGCAAAGTAAGCACAGCAATCCAACTTTGCACTCCTTTTTTGGGGACAAAAAGGATCAAAGCATGGAAAAGGAGGAAGACAGTGAAGTCAGAACTCCTGCACCAAAAGTGTCCAAGAAAAATACAAGCTGGTTACAGGCCATGGAGGAGCTTAAGAAGGCTTTGGAAAACCAAATTAGAGAAATGGAGGAAAAATTGGGAAGAGAAATGAGAATGATGCAAGAAAATTATGAAATGAGAGTCAACAACATGACTTAAGAAAATACACTTTAAAAAATAGACTAACTCAAATGGCAAAAGAGGCTCAAAAAGCCAATGAGGAGAAGAATGCCTTTAAAAGCTGAATTTGCCAGATGGAAAATGAATCTCAAAAGCTCATTGAAGAAAATAATTCCTTCAGAATTATATTGGAGCAAATGGAAGCTAATGACTTTATGAGAAGTCAAGATACTATTAAACAGATTCAAACAAATGAAAAATTAGAAGGCAGTGTGCAATATCTCACTCAAAAAACCACTGACCTTGAAAATAGATCCAGTAGAGATAATTTAAAAATTATTGGACTACCTGAATGCAATGATCAAAAAAAGAGCGTAGAAATCATCCTTCAAGAAATTGTCAAGGAAAATTGACCTGATGTTTTAGAATCAAAGGGAAAAATAGAGTTGAAAGAATCCAATGATCACCTCCTGAAAAAGATCCTAAAAAGAAAACTCCTAAGAATATTATAGACACATTCTAGAGTTCCCAGATCAAGGAGAAAATATTGCAAGCAGCCAGGAAAAATCATTGTGGAGACTTCAGAGAGGGAAGCCAATTAATAGCTCATGTCCTGATTGTAGAAACACAATCAGGATAACACAGGATCTGGCAGCATCTACACTGAGTGATCAAAGCGCTTGGAATATGATATTCCAGAGGTCAGTAGAGCTGGGATTAAAACCAAGAATCACCTACCCAGCAAAACTGAGTATCATGTTTCAGGGGAAAATATGGCCATTCAGTGGAATAGAGGAATTTCAAGCATTCATGATGAAAAAAACAGAGTTGAATAGAAAATTTGTCATTCAGATACAAGAACCAAGAGAAGCATGAGAAGGTAAACAGGGAAAAGAAATCATAAGGAACTTATCAAAATTGAACTCTTTACATTCCTACATGGAAAAATTATAATTGTAACTTATGAAAATTTTCTCAGTATGAGAATAGTTGAAGGGAATATAAATGTGTGTATACATATATATACACATATATATGTATATATAGGAGGGTATATGGGTGTATGAATACATAAGTGATTGTATTCATATGTGTACAGGTATACATAGACAGAGGGCATAGGACCAATTGAATTAGGAAGGAATGATACTTAAAATGTGAAATTAAAAGGTGAGAGAGGAATATAATGAGAGGAGATGGGGAGAGACAGAATGGAGTAAATTATCTCATATAGAAGAGGCAAAGGAGGGGAAAAATAGGAAGGCAAAAGGGAATCAGTCAACCTTACTCTCATTGAATTTGGCTTACTGAGGGAATGACATACATATTAAATAGGGTATCTCACCAAACAGGAGAGTAGGGGGAAAGATAATGAGAGGGGGATGATGGAAGGGAGGGCAGGCTGGGGGGAGGAGGAAGTTGGAAGCACATAGTTTTGAAAAGGGACAGGATCAAAGTAGAGAATAGAACAAGTGAGTGGTGGGAGAGGATGGAGGGAAACATAGTCAGTCTTTCACAATATATCCACTATGGAAATGTTTTGCATAGCTACACACATACAACCTATATTGAATAGCTTATCTTCCCAGTAAGGGTGGGTGACAAGGGAGGAAGGGAAAGAATATGGAATTCAAAGTTTTAAAATCAAATGTTTAAATATATATGTACATATATATAATAATAATTATTATCATTATTATTATTTTACATTCAAATGGGAAATAAGATATACAGGCACTGGGGCATAAAGATCCACCATACCATACTAGAAAGTTGGAGGGAGGGTGAAGGAAAATATGGGAGAGAGAAGATTGGGGGAGGGGATATTCAGTGGGATTGCTGTTTTGGGTGGTGGGTAGGGGAAAAATGAGGAGAAAATTTGTAACTGAAAATCTTGTGGAAATGAATGATGTAAACTAAAAATAAACATAAAATTTAATTTAAAAAAATCCTTCAACTTTATTTATTTATATTATATCCTGCAACAAATTTATTATCTCAAGTAGTTTTTGTACTTGATTCTCTAGGATTCTCTAAGTATATCACCATATCATCTGAAAAGAATGAGAGCTTAGTCTCTTATTTGCCTAATTTGATTTTTTTCAATTTATTTTTCTTCTCTTATTGCTTCTGCTAACATTTCTAGGTCTTAATTGAATAAGAAGGGTGATAGTAGACATCCTTGTTTTACCCCTGATCTTATTAAAAATGCTTCTAGCTTATCCCCATTATGTGTAATACTTACTGATGGTTTTAGATCTATACTACTTATTATTTTAAGGAAGAATCCATTCATTCCTATACTTTCTAGTGTTTTTTTTTTTTAACATGAATGGGTGTTGTATTTTGTCAAAAGCTTTTTCCGCATCTATTGAGATAATAATATGGTTTCTTTTAGTTTTGTTGTTGATATGATCAATTATTCTGATAGTTTTCCTGATATTGAACCACCCTTGCATTCCTGGAATAAATCCTACTTTATCAAACTGTATTATTCTTGTGACAAAGTGCTGTAGTGTTTTTGCTAATATTTTGTTTAAAATTTTTGCATCTATATTCATGAGGGAAATTTGTCTATAATTTTCTTTCTCCATTTTGTCTCTTCCCAATTTAGATATTAGTACCATACTTGTATCATAAAAAGAATTTGGTAAGAATCCTTCTCCAATTTTCCCAAATGGTTTGTAAAGTATTAGAATCAATTGTTCTTTAAATGTTTGATAGAATTTGCTAGTAAATCCATCTGGCATTGGAGACTTTTTTCCTAGTGAGTTCATTGATGGCTTGTTCAATTTCTTTTTTTGAGATGGGGTTATTTAAATAATGTAAGACCTCTTCAGTTAATCTGGGCAATTTATATTTTTATAAATATTCATCCATTTCACTAAGATCTTCAAATTTATGTGCACAGAATTGGGCAAAATAATTACTAATTATAGCTTTAATTTTGTCTTCATTGGAAAATGGATTTACCATTTTCATTTTTGATACTCATAATTTGGTTTTCTTCTTTCTTTTTTTTCAACATATAGACTAAAGGTCTATCAATTTTATTGTTTTTTTTTTCATAAAATCAGCTCAGTTTTATTTATTAATTCAATAGTTTTCTTAATTTCTATTATATTAATCTCTCCTTTGGTTTTCATTATTTCTAACTTAGTATTTAATTTTGGATTTTAAATTTGCTTTTTTCCTAGTTTTTTCAGCTGCATGCCCAATTTATTGGCCTCCATTTTCTCTACGTTATTCATGTATTCATTCAGAGATATAAAACTTCCCCTAAGAACTACTTTTGCCTCATCCCAAAATGTTGTTATGTTGTCTCATTATGGTCACTCTCTTGAGTGAAGTTACTGATTGTTTCTATAATGTCTTGTTTGACCCACTCATTCTTTAGGATTAAATTATTTAGTTTCCAATCAATTTTTAGTCTATCTTTCCATGGCCTTTTATTGCATCATGATCTGAGAAGGATGTATTTAATATTTCTGCCTTTCTTCACTGAATTGTGAGGTTTTTATACCCTAGAACATGGTCAGTTTTTTGTGTATGTGCCTTGTACCCCTGAGATAAAGGTATATCCCTTTTTTTTCCATTCAGTTTTGTCCAGAGGTCTATTATATCTACTGCCTCTAAAATTCTATTCACCTCCTTAACTTTTTTCTTGTTTATTTTGAGGTTAGATGTATCAAGTTCAGAGAGGGGGAGATTGAGGTCCCTGACTAGTATAGTTTTGCTATCTATTTCTTCCTCTAATTCGCTTAACTTCTGCTATAGGAATTTGAATGCTATACCACTTGGTGCATTTATGTCAAGTAACTATATTGCTTCATTCTCGATGGTGCCTTTCAGCAGGATATAGCTTCCTTTCTTATCTCTTTTAATTAGATCTATTTTTGCTTTTGCTTTATCTAAGAATTGCTACCCTTGCTTTTTTTTACCTTAGCTGAACAAAATATATTCTACTCCAGCCTTTAAATTTACCCTGTGTGTATCCTCTTGTTTCAAATGTGTTTCTTGTAGATAGTATATTGTAGGATTGTCATTTTTAATCCATTCTGCTATCCACCTCCATACATTCACAGTTATGATTACTATCTGTGTCTTTCCCTCCGTCCTATTCCCACCCCTGTTCATGTTTTTATTTCTTCCTTCTCCTTTCCCTTCCTTAAGTTTTCCTTTTGACAACTGCCTCCCTCAGGATTCCCTCCCTATGCACCCCACTCTCTTTACCTATCCATTCCCCTTAGTGCTATTTCCCTCCCTTCTAACCACCCCCTTTTTTCCCCTTACCCCTCCTACTGCCTGTAGGGCACAATAGATTTTTATAGTTAATGGAGTATGTTATTCCCTCCTTGAACCCAAACCAATGAGAATAAATTTCATGCAGTGCTCCTCTCTCTCCCTCCTTTCCCTCTATTATAATGAGTTTTTTAGTCTTTTCACATTAGAATCCAAACTTAACTGATTGTGTTGATCCCTCCTTGAACCAAAACCAATGAGAATAAAGTTCATATGATGTTCATCTCCCTCCCTCCTTTCCCTCTACTATAATATGTTTTTATGCCTCTTCATGTGCCATAATTTACCCTTTACTGCCTCCTCCTTTCCTTTTCTCCCATTATAGTCCCTGTGTACCCCTTAATAAGGTTTTTTTATAATCAGATTAGTTCATTTATACCCACACCCTATATCTATGTATATTCCTTTTAAATGTCATGATAATTATATAAATCTCAATATTGATAGGTATCAGCTTTGAATCACAAGTTATGTGCATATGTGTGTGTGTATGTGTTTTCCTTATTTACCTTTTTATGTCTCTCTTGTCTTGTATTTGGAGATCAATTTTCCACTGAGCTCTGGTTTTTTCATCAGAAGAGTCTGGCAGTCCCTTATTTCATTAAATGACCATCTCTTTGCCTGAATGATTATGCTCAGTTTTACCAGGTAGTTGATCCTTTGTTGCAATCTTGGCTCTTTTGCCTTGCAAAATATCAAATTCCAGTCCCTCCAATCTTTTAATGTAGAAACTGCTAAGTCCTGTGTAATACTGACTGTAGTTCCACAATATTTGAATTGTTTCTTTCTGGATGCTTGCTGTATATTCTCCTGGACCTTATAATTCTAGAATTTGGCTACTATATTTCTTGGAGTTTTCAATTTGGGATCTCTTTCAGGAGGAGTCCAGTGAATTCTTTTTATAACTATTTTACTCTCTGATTCTAGGACCTCAGGACAGTTTTCTTTGATAATCTTTTGGAGGATGTTGTCCAGGCTATTTCTTTTCATCATCACTTTCTTGTAGACAAATGATTCTTAGGTTATCTCTCTTGGATCTGTTCTCCATGTCAGTTGTTTTCCCAATGAGATATTTTACACTTTCTTCTAATTTTTCAATCTTTCTGTTTGGTTTGACTAATTCTGGATGCATAATAGAGTCCTTAGCTTTGATTTAACTGATTCTAATTTTTAGCAAATTATTTTTCTCGGTTAGTTTTTGAAGCTCCTTTTCCATATGTTCAGATTTCATTTTTAGGGAGGTATTTTCTCCAGTTAGATTTTGAACCTCCCTTCCCAGTTCACAAATTTTACTTTGTGAGGATTTGTTTTCTTCAATGAGATTTGTTTGGTCAATTTATCTTCTACATCTTTAATTTTGCTTTTAAAATATTCTTGAGCTCCTCCAAGAATGCTTTTTGGGCTTGAGACCAGTTCATATTTCCTTTTGTGGTCTCAGGTGTGAGTATAGAGTCCATGTTGTCCTCTGAATTCAGTTGTTCTTACCCACTATAATAGGATTGTAACATTCTTGTTCTTAATTTCACAGTTTCCTTCTTGCCCATAGTGATTGCCTGTCTCCTGACTTTTAAAGTGGATTTCTGCTTCTGTGATACAGAGGGCTCTGACCCATGCTTCTCAAGCTGGGAGTTAGGGGCTTGGTTGTTGACTTTGCATGCTATAGCCTCTGGGTATCCAGACTGAGGCCAAGGCCAGGACTCTCAGTGTTTCCTCTGAGTTGCCCTGAGGCTCACAGAGTAAGTTATAGGGGAGGGGTAGTCTGGCCTGAACTTCAGTTTTACTCCTCTCTGTCCCTGGCCTACAGCTCAGGTAGGCTCAGCAGCTGGAAGCACTAGTGTCTGAAGATTCTCCTGACTTTGCTAAGGCACACCTGGGCTTCTGTTGTTGGTGCTTGATGGCTTCAGGATCTCCCATTGGTCAGCTGAGATGGGGCTTGTTGGGATGCCTCTCCCCCCTTCACTTCAGGCTCAGCATAGCTTCAGTCACACTCTTCCTCTAGGGCTCCCAAGCCTGCTGCTGCTTCCACTATTTCAGGATTTTATATTAGGTGGGACAATAATCCTGGGGTTTTCAGGGTCAGGGAGGGATATTAGAGCAGCTAAGGTTTATTCTGCCATCTTGGCTCCCAGAAGTTCAGGTAAGTCTGCAGGCTAATTACGCCAGGAGAAGCTGCTGTGGCTGCCAGGGCCCTGTGCTTTCTCTTACCCAGCTCCGACCAATCCTCCATCCCATGGTGAGACATCTGGAAATCGGCTTTGTGATGGGTGAATAAGCTGGCTGGGGCTCACTTTCACTCTGCTGTGGTCTGTTCTTACATCCACAATGGTGCAATGCCTGCACACACTGTCCTGCCCCTGCCTATACCTATGTGGGTACTTTCCTGGATTGGGAATCTGCCACACTTCATCTCCCACTGGATTCTGTCACTCTAAAGTCTATTCAGATTCACTTTTTAGAGGTTAGTGTTGGAATCACTGAGGATCTCAGAAAAGTGCCTGCTTACATTCAGCCATCTTGACTCCACCCCTCAAAAATGTTCTTATGTGATGACCCACTGATCATCAGTTTTCAAATGAGTGATGAAAACAGAGAGATACATTCTTACCAAAAAGAAGCCACTCTTAGAAGATACAGTGCAAAGTCTGAGGAAAAGACAGATTCCTTTTAGAGGGAAAAGTCTTCTTAGTGTTCTTGCTTGCAAATGACATTTCACTGATGGAAATCAAGGCCCAGAACAATCCTGACCCTACTGGATGAAAGTGATAGCCATTAAAGAGTATATGCTAATTGTGTGAACTGATAAAACAACATAGATAAAGTAATGCCTCTTGCTCAAGCTTTGTTTAATACAAATATCAAAATGTAGAGCTTATTCATTTATCTGTATTATGTATCATGTTCTGTGCTGTGCATATGTGTATGTATCTGTGTGTGTTTGTAAGTATGTGTGTATGTTTACCATACTCTTGCTTTCCTTGGTTCCCAGTGAGGCGTTTCCTTTACAAATGTAGAACAGTGCTTTTTCTGCAACTTCTGCAATTTTGTAGTCTTAGGGAACTGTCTGTGGTACTGAGACTTTTCTATGCCCTGACTTCTCTACAAACAGACATAGACTAACATAAAAACATACACATGCAAGGGGCAGCTAGGTGGCATGTGAATAGAGCACAAGTCCTGGAGTCAGGAGGACCTTAGTTGAAATCCGGCCTTAGACATTTGACATACTTACTAGTCATGTGACCTTGGGTAAGTCACTTAACCCCAATTGCCTTGCCTTACCTACCCCCTCAAAAATAAAATAAACATGCATATGTGAATATATGGAGTACTGAGACTTTTAGAAACTCTCCATACATAAGGCAGATTGGCTTAGCCATAGGATTTACAGATATTTTAAAATAAGTATATGTATGTAAATTTAAATGTATGTGTATTACATTGTGTATGTAATCGTTATCTGTATCTTTAAATATATCCAAATGTGTACATACATATTTATGTGTGCATAAGTATGTCTAGACACATGAGAGAGGGAAAGAGATGGGGGGAAGAGGTGAGAGAGGATCAGAGAGATAGAAAGACAGAGAAGAAGGATATTACAAAGGAAACAAAAATAGGAAAAGCAGCCAGACTTACATATTGTATGTATGTTTACAAATACATACATACAAACACAACCACCACCACTTTCCTTTTCTCACCATGAAAATTCATCTCCTTGTGGTAATGAGACAAGTTTTATATGTAATTGATATTTTAATTATAAATGAACAGCAATATCCTTTTATTAAATCAGATTTACAGAGAAATTCTACAAGGAAACATTTTGGTAGCCTTGTTCAAGATATTTTAAATACTTGAGAATAATAAAATTCAGCTTCTTTTAAAATATGCAATGAATTTAGACTGGCTTTTCCCATACTATTCTGATCTCATAAGGTTTTATCACCTAGTAGTTAAGCTGTTTCATGTAATATGTGGAGACAAATCAATCTCAGGTACTATCTCAGATGAATAGAATTTGCAGTGCTGGCTGGAGTGATGATTGGCTCAGTGAGTGACACAGAGTTTCCTTAGCCAAGTTTTTACAGTTTTTTTGTAAGATACAATTTTGCACTGAAGTCACCAAATTGTGTAAGAATTTACACAAGTTATAATAGAAACTATGAAAAGGGTTATAATAAGCAAAATTATGTCAACCGATCAGTCAGTCATAATGGTTACGCGGTAGGAGCTGAAACAACGCAGAAAGACTGAGAATGTTAGCCTCAAGAATTGCGGAATGTTAGTTGCAAAACCCTGAAATTATGTCTCACTGATTAGGGGCACTCCTAAGTTAGCAACAAATATGCATCAAGCTGTAAAATAGCAAATCTTACCTATCAAAGGTATCCTACGGTGTTTATAAAGGTAGAAATTAAAGTGTCTGATTCGTTGTGTAATAGGTGAGGGATTCATAAAATTCCAGAATCTTAGCATCTTACCTAAATTGTCTCAGAGGTCACCTAGTTCAACTTATCTCCTCATGTAGTAATCCTTCTATCCTTGACAGTTTGTCATCAAGACCCTGCTTGAATTATTCCAGTAATAGGGAATTCATTATCTTGCATGCTAGTATATTTGAGTTTTAGACAGCATTAGTTACGTAAAATGTTTTTTTTTTTCCCCTTAAATCTCCCATGTGGCCTCTATTTAATTTTTATCCTTCGGATTTATTTGTGTTTTCCAGAGCTATGAAGACTATCTGATCTCTCTTTAACATGACAGTCTCTCAATATTAGAAAACAGCTATCATATCCACATTCAGTCTTCAATTCTAGCAGTTAAATGTACCCAGTTTCTTCAACCATGCATCATATGACATGTCTTCCAGACTTGTCACCATAGTGGTGATTCTTTTTTGGATTCTTTCCAATTTGTGGGCATCACTCTTAAAATACAGTGCATAGAAAGGAGCTAATTCAGATTAGGTCTCAACATAGCACAATTCAGTGAGACTATTATCTTATTTTTAAAAATCGACTTCTGTTAATGGAACCTAAAATTGTACCCCTCCACTAAAGTCCTCCTACAATATTTCACTATGGCATGAAAGTTAATCTGAGCTCTAGAAAGCTATGATAGCAGAATTCAAGCAATGGCAATTAAATGAAATTTTTATTTATAGGTTTTAATTAGTGGAAATTGGCATTCTCTCCTACTCACTTACTTTTTTTTCTTTTCCTTCTCACTTTCCTTTTTTAGGGGGAAGTCAGGGCAATTGGGGTTAAGTGACTTGCCCAAGGTCACACGGCTAGTTTTGTGTTAAGTGTCTGAAGCCAAATTTGAACTCAGGTCCTCCTGACTCCGGGGCCGGTGCTCTATTCACTGAGCCACCCAACCACCCCTTCCTACTCACTTCCTTCAACCCCCAGAGAATGTTACATGTTACAACACATCAAATAAAACAAATCCTCAATTTAGCTATGTCCAAAAAGTACATGTATCAATATGCAGTCTGAGTTTATGACTTTTCTGTTAGCAACTAGGTAGCATGTTTCATAGTAGATCCTCTAAAATTCTGGTGGCCATTAGATTGATTAGACTTCCCAAGTCTTTCAAAGTTATCATTACAATATCATTAAAGACATTTCTCTCCTGGATCTGCTCACATCACTCCATATCAGTTAATTCAAACCTTTCTAGGTTTCTTGAAAGCCATGTAGTTTATCATTTCTTAAAGCCCAGTAATATTTGATCACATTCATATGCCATCACTTGTTCAGCCATTCCCTCATTGTTGGGCACCCCACATCATTTCCGTCTCACAGACATCATACCACAAAAAGGGCAGCTTTATTTTTACACAATCATATTTAGAAATTGTTTTACTTAGGAATGATACCTACTTTACTCTATCCTTCCTCTAATTCTTCCCTCTTTCTTGACCTCTGATTCTAAGAGACCTGGGCAATTTTCTTGTCAAATTTTTTGAAATATGTCAGAATCTTATTTTTGTTTTGTTTTTTAGGCAGTTCACTGATTCTTAAATTCTCTCTTGGACTTCTTTTCTAGGTCAATTGTTTTCACTATGAGATACATTACTTCTATTTTTCAGTCTTTGGATTTTATTTTAATATATCTTGTGTCATGAAGTCATATTTTCTATTTATTCTATTCTAATGTTTAGGTAGTTTGTTGCCTGGTTAGGTTTTGTAACTCTTAGGCAAAACTGTTGATTTACTTTCCTTTTTCTTTCTTCTGTAGCTCTTGATACTTTTTCATTTATTTTACTCTAGTACTATCAGTTTATTTATTTAAAAACATTTGTTTGCATATTTCTTACATGAATTCCAGTTGATCTTATGCCCAAGATGTGTTTTTCTTTGAGACTTTTTTTGTGTGTGTTTTGGGGTCATTTTCCTCTTTCTGGGTTAGTGACTTAAGCATCCCTTACATCATAATAGCTTTTATGTTTTGTTCACTTATTCTTACAACCTGCCTCCTAACTTCAGACTTTATCTTAAGGTTGAACTCTGCACACTTCTGGGAGAAATATCTGGAATGGGTTTGTTTCCTGTAGAAACTTCTATTGTTTTGGGAGAGGATGTTAAATGTTATGCTATTCTAAAATCTCAAGAATAGCATGGGCTGAATAATGGGAAACTTTATTATGCCTTTATTATAATGGGAAACAATTATGCCCCCATAATTGTCTGATTCAAGGTAAAGTCTGATCACTGCTATCTGGTCTGAGCTTTACAGCTTCCTAACTTAGCTTTGAGTCTGACCAACACACTTAGAGGTTTGTATCTGCAGGAGATCTAGTAGATTGTTTTTGGACTCAGCCATTATTATCTAGCTGAAAAACTCCACCGCTTCAGAGTGACTAAACAGCAGGGCTCTTCTTTGATCTGGGATTACTCCCCTGGTTTTTCTGCTGCAGGTGTCAGACTGGGCTGAAGGCATGAACTCTAATATTCTAGTCTGTTCTACTCCTGGGATCAGAGCCAAATAGCAGTTGCCTTCTGTGAACCTGTTTCTTGCTCAGTATAAAGCCTATGACCAATATCCATCCTGGAATACCAGTTCCTCCACAGCTCCCCTCCTCAGTCTGCACTGTTTCTGTGACCAGGAACTGGATGAGGAACAAGAGAGGTACCATTTGATGACTATTCTTTGTTCTAAACACTCCTCTGTGCTGAATCTGAGACTTCTTGCCATCGTCCTGCATTCCATTCTCCATGTGTCCATTCTTGGCTAGACCTACTCCTTACTCTATCTTTACTGACCTGAGATTGAAAAATGACTCAATATGACTTTTCCCTTGGATTTTCAATCTTGGTTGCTTTGGTTGCTTCAGACTGCATATGTTTTATGCTTGCCCTATACCCATATCTTTCCTTCTTCCTTCCGATATATTATATGATGTCTAGAATCTAGAATAGAGTAAATAGAAACTATGACTTCATGAGACAATAAGATATATTAAAATAAAGTAAAAAAAAAATGAAAAATAGAGGGAGAAGTAAGTTATCTCATAGTGAAAACAACTGACCGGGAAAAGAGGTCCAGGAAAGAATTTAAGGATCATTGAACTGCCTGGAAAAAAAAGATTCTAAATATGATATAATATATGGGAAGGAAGAAGGAAAGATATGGATATAAGGCAAGCAGAAAACATAACGAAAAATGTTTAACTATCACTTTAATGGAGCAGAGAACAGGGAATGATACATGGAAAAAAGCATAAAGCACAAGTCTACAACCAAGAATAACTTACCCAGCAAAGTTGAGCATATTCCTACAAGGAAAAAAATAGCTCTTCAGTGAAATAGAGGGTATCCAACTATTCTTAATTAAAAATACAGCTAAAATGAACATTAAAATATAAGTGCCAAAGTGAAGGTGAAATTTTAAAAATAACTAAAAGTGAATAATAAAATACAATTTTATAAGTACAAACTTTACATTCTAGTTGAGGGAGATAGTAAAGGTTTCTTTTGAAATCCTGATGTCATAAAAGGTCTTAGAGGTAGATGGTAGAAGAGAGGTATAAGACTTAAAAATGGTTTTGTCATGTTTTAGAGGTATAAGAAAAAAGAAAGGAAAAGAAGGGAGATAAGGGGGATAATTGGGGAAAAAGAGGTAAGAAGAGAATATGTAAAGGGAAAAAAATGAGGCAACTTCTTTTTTTTTCTTTTTGCTTTTTTTGAGGGAAATTGGGGTTAAGTAATATGCCCAAGGTTATATGGCTAGATTTTTTGTGCAGGTGTTAACCGTCTGAGGCCCAAACCAAACTCAGGTCCTCCTGACTCCAGGGCCTGTGCTTTACTCACTGTGCCACCTAGCCACCTGAGGGAACTTCTTAAGACATATAACTGAATTGTGCAAATATAACTATATACAAACATGGAAAGAGGAAAAGAGAACTTGACCTTCACTTCCACCTGAGCTGTTTGAAAGAGGACAGACACAGACATGTGAATACATACACAAAGAGATTGGTACATAAACATATTCAACTTAATAGGGATATAGATGGGAACATAGCATCACTATACTTAAAGAAAAAGGTAAATTAATTGTAAGTGGAAGTAGACAATAAAATTATTATAATGAGTGACCTCAATTTACCCCATCTCAGATTTAGATAAGTCTGACCAAAAAATAAACAAAAAATAAATTAAGGTCTGAATAGAATTTTAAGAAAACTGATAAGATAGATATATGGTGATTATTTAATCAAACTAGAAAGAAGTATACATATTTCTCAGCTGTATATGTCATCTTTACAAAAACTGATTTTATTGTAAAATGTGAAAACAAATGCAGAAAATAATAAATATCATATACATACTTTACTAATTACAAAAGCAATAAAATTATATTAAATAAAAAATCACAGATAAAAGTATTAAAAAGAACCTACTGGATTCCATACGTAATACAAAAATATGGGTGGGTCAAATTACTAATCATAGAAATAACATTTCGGTGAAGATAATAATAGAAATGAGATATTCCAAAATTTGTGACATGCACTCAAAGCAATCTTTAGGGGAAATTTTATATCTCTAAACATAGTTATTAACTGAAAAAAAAGGAAAAATAACAACAATGAATTGAAAATATTAGAAAACCAACTAAAATATTAAAAGTGGTAAAAACTAAAAATACCAGAAATCTAACCAATTTAAAACCTCCAATTAAACATCAAAGTTCAAATTGACAAAATTAAGAGCAAATAATTTGAATAAATAAAAATAGCTATTCAAAAATATAAAATATACAAATTAGCAAAAGAAATAGAAAATTTAAAGGACCAAGTTTTAGAAGATGAGTTATGGTTTGTCCTTCATTCTTGAAGAGGACCATGACATCAGGGAGATGATGACAGGACTTGCAATTGACTTTGATTTGAGTGAGGGAGGGTTGTGCAAAGTCACTAGCCTTACTTTTTCCTCCAGAGCCATGTGGGTCAAGTGGCCAAATATCTATCAGGACAAGTGGAGATGGCCCAGGATGCAGTGGGAGAACTTGATCCTTTTAAGCTAAGGTCTTTTCAGGTTCTTACTTTGAGTGAGCAACACCCATTCATTGAATAAGCCTCTTTAAGAAGTGAGTCAAGGGATGGCCCTTTTAATAAAAATAAATCAATCCATCAAATTGGGAGGGGAACACCCTCAGGGTTACTGACCTAAAGGGAAACAGTTACTATTTACATTCACTCTGAGACAAGAGGGCCCCCCAAAAATCACCATTAAATGGTACTTGGGCAGGGACCTATTATTGTCCAATCTGTGAGATACAGGCTTTGACTTTGAGAAAGAAATCTAGCCAATAAACCTCAAGTTAACTAGGTAGCTTAACTGAACATGGCATAAATGAACTTCAAAAGAGAGGAATTTCAGGAGTGGTTGTATTCACAAACATTCAAATAACAGTTAATTCCATTGTTATGTAAATTGTTCCCAAAAATATCAAAATGTGGGAACCTACCAAATTCCTTCTATGACTTTGATATGGTGTTGATAAAAAACAATGAGAATCAAAACAGAAAAAAAAAGATAAAGACCAATATCTCTAATTAACCTAATACAAAAATTTTAAGTAAATATTAACGGAGATACAATACTATACCACAAAATGTATACATATGAACAGTTTGATTTTTTTCTAAGAATGCAGGTTTGACTTGAATTTAGGAAATCTATAAACTTAATTAACCATATAATAACAAAATCAGCAAATCATATGATCATATCTATCGATGCAGAAAAAGAGCTTTTGACAAAAACAATACCTAATTCCATAAAAAATAAAACACTAGAAAATATAAGAATGAATAAACTGAAATAATAAATAGTATATAGAGAGTAGAAGAAAAAGAAGAGGAAGAAACCAAGCATTTATATAGCATCTACTAATGTGCCAGACCCTGTGCTTACCATTTTACAAATATCACTTGGTTTATCTTCACAATAACCCTGGGAGATAGGTGCAATTACTATCCTCATTTTACAGGTGAGGTAACTGAGGCATATAGGGGTTTCATGACTCTTATTTTATTTTATTTTTTTTTAAGCAATCAGGGTTAAGTAACTTGCTCAAGGTTACACAGCCAGGTGTTTCTTGGGTGGGTGCTAAGTGTCTGAGTCGGGGATTCGATCCCCAGGTCATCCCGACACTGGAGCCGGTGTTCTTACTCGCTGTGCTACCTGGCCGCCCCTTCTTAGTTTATTTTGAAAGGTAGGTTGCCTTGACTCTAGGCCCAACCATAAAGAAAATTAAATGAAATCCTTTCCAATAAAGGGATAAAACAAGTATGTTTATTGTTACACTTCTATTTGAAAAAAAAAATTAGAAATGCTGGCCATAGCAATAAGATTAGAAAAAGAAACTGAGGGGGAAAAAAGGTAAAGAAGAAAAGTAAAATTTCCTGCAGATACTATGATAATATAATTAAAGGAACCTAGCTAGCAAAAATTAATTGACACAATACTCTCAAAATGCTTGCAGGTATAAAATAAATTCATAAAAGCTAACATTTCCATATAACATCAGTCAAACCTAGAATGAAGTGATAGAGAAGTTTTGCTTAAAAATATTATTTTAGGGGTGGCTAGGTGGTGCAGTGAATAGAGCACAGGCCCTGTAGTCAGGAGGACCTGAATTCAAATCCAGCCTCAGACACTTAACACAAAACTAGCTGTGTGACATTGGGCAAGTCACTTAACGCCAATTGCCCTACCTTCTCCCTCCAAAAAAGCAAAAAAAAAAATTATTGTTTATATAAAATCCTTAGGAGTCTTCCTTCTGAAATATACACATTTGTACTATTGTTATACCCAAAAGTGACCAAAGAAAAAATAATCCTTTATATAAAAATACTTACACTTCTTTTTGTGATGACTGAAAAGTAGGAATATACCTATTAATTGGTGAATGATTGAATAAGTTGTCATATAAGGTAATAGAATACTGTTGTGCTTTAAAAATTGATGAAATAGATGATTTCAAAGTCATGGAAAATTTATTTTAACTAATGCAGTCAGTGCAATGCAATGCAATTTATACTGTAATAACAATATCATGAACAAATCCGAGGAATCTATAAACTCATGAAGAATGAGATGAACAGAACCAAGGGGGGAATATTTTACAATGACAACAACAATGTAAAATCAAAAACTTTGAAAGCTGTAAGAACTATTACAAGTATAATGAATGTCCATATTTTTCTAGGACTGATGATAAAATGTCATTTGGGATACAAAATGAGACTTACATTTTTGTATACAGTCATTGAGGAAATTTGTTTTGCTTGATTATGAATATTTGTGATAATTTTTTTTCATTTTTATGTGGTAGGGGATTGCCCCCTTTTTGTATTCCTAGTGCTTAGCACAGTGCCTGGCACCTGGTAGGTGTTTAATAAAATCTTGATTCTCTCCCCTTGTGTTTCTCTTGAGCATGCCCAGGGGTGGTCACTTGTAGTAAATAGCTCAGCCCAAGATAAGTAGTGCAGAGAAAATGAATCAGTACCATTTATTTTTGGTTTCTCTGTAAACATCCACATTTTGTCGAAGAGTGAGACCTGTTTTTTGTTAGGTACTTGGGAAGCAAAGATGAATACAAAATAATCCCTGACCTCAAGAAACAACGTGTTGTTGAGAGAAACAATGTGTGCACAAAGAAATATATATATATATATATATATACACAAAGTATATAAAAGGTATTTTGCTCTAGCAGTTGGAGTCAGCAGGAAAGGCCTCATGTAGATGTTGATTGAGATTCATTTTGAGAGAAGCTTAGGATTCTTAAAGACAGAGGGAAGAAAGAATGTATTTCAGGGAAAGCTGGTGTAAAGGCACAGGGACGAGATGGTCAAGTGTGATGAAGATCTAGAAGGTCAATTCAGTTGGACTAAAGAATTCATGAAGGGGAATAATCTATAATAAGGCTACAAAGGAAAACTGAATCCAGACAGTGAAAGATTTTTAAAAGTCAGAGTTTTTATTTTATCTTAGAGGCAATAAGAAGTCACTGAAGCTTCTTGAGCAGAGGAATGCCAAGGTGCTTTAGTAATATCTTGATAAAAAATGTGTATTTTAAATACACACATATATACATATATTAATGAGGTGTATACATACATGCATATACATACATATGTACATATACATGTCAGATAATTGTTGCTATGCTAATTAGCATTTTTGTATATCTGCTATGTGCTAAAATATTGAGTATTCAAAATATGGGCTATAGTCCCTATCTCTTAGGAAATGTAATTCAAACCTTCACTCACCTTCTTCTGACAAATACTGATAAATTTATTGCCAGGTAGTTAATAGACCTTAATTATAAATTGCCATGTTTTGTAAGGTAAAGTGAGATCTCATTAATACATTATGGATCTCCTATTGTCAAATTTATCTAAACCCTCCTTGAAGCTGTTATATTTTCTGCACCTTTTTGGAATTTAGGGAAGACAAGTTACCCAAGTTCCTACCTACAACTATAAAGAACTTCTTTTTATTTGTTTCCACTTACTTTCTGTGTTTAACCCAAATATTGTATTTACAAAGTCACTTTTACTTGAATAGTGTTCACTAAAACAAAACTTAGATTGACAATCAATCAAAAAATATTTATCAAGTATCAACTATGAGCCAACCACTGCACTATGAATGGCAGGTACAAGTCCAAAGAATGAAATAATCCCTATTCACCAGTACCTTATATTTTAATGCAGAAATTTTACTTGTAATTATTTTTACATATATAAATATAAATGCACTTGTACAAATATCTATAGTATAACTATAAAGTTAATATAAATAAATGAAAATAGTAAAATAGGTTATTTGGGAGAAAGAGACTCTATATGAGGATTCTGTGAGGCAGAAATAAGAAGGTAATGCATTTCACTAATGGAGAATAGATAATGCAAAGCAAAGGGGACAGAAAAGTGAATTTTGTATAATAAACAGAAGAAGATGGTGTGTCTATATTGTAGAGGGTAGGATGAAAACTAATGTTCATTGAGGCTAGATAGGTTATTGCCAAGTCAAGTAAGGCATTAAAAGTTAAATAAAGTAATTTATATTTTCTCTTAGAGGCAATAGAGAAGTCTCATGGTCAATATTAACTAAAGTAAAATTACTTGGGCAACAATGCGAGTAGATGGACTGTAGTGGTGAGAGACAAAGTATAGTGACCAGTTAGGAGGCTACTGCAATTTTGCAGATAGGTTCAATGAGAGAAAGGAGCTAACATGGGAACTATGTGAATGAAAACATAGGGCCATGACGAAACATATGAAGGAAGAGGCGGCAAGATTTGGCAACTGATTAGCTATGTGGGGGAACAGCAAGTGCTTAGTCCAAGGTAATGCTGAGGTTATAAATCTAGGATACTGGAAAGGTGGAGGTACCTTTAATTGTAATGGGGAAGTTTTGAAGGAGAGATATTTTGGGGAGGGGGAAAGAGTGAATTCAGTTTTGGATATGCTATGTTGTAAAGCCAATCATTAGCAGCTCTCCTGAGGACTGCTGCTATGAATAACTTTAAGATTCTGATCACATAGTATAGTGAGCTCTTTATTCAGCGATAAATTAAAGCAAAACATTCACAACAATATAGCATAATGACTTATTACTAAGGTGGCCCCAAAGTCTTAAACAAAACATATCATTTAATAACTCACAATCTCCTCAATCAGTATAAAGTACCCATCTAAAGTCTTCTTTCATCTTGATTGGAGACTAGCTTCCAATCATCCTTAAGGAATCATCCTTCAGGGGTAATCACCCTTAAGTCAATCATCTTTAAAGGGTAGTGGAAAGTATAAAGGCCATCCACTCCTAGGACACAGTAAATTTAAGTCATCTTCAGCCATCACTGACGACCCAAGTAGAAGTCTTTTCATCTTAACTGGAGGCTGACTTCCAAACTCCATGGCTCATCTTCTGGGCTCCCAGCTCTTGCCTAGATTCACATGTATGCAGCTCTCCACTCCTGTGCCACACCTCAGCTTATGGGGATAGCTTTTCAAAGTATCTGTTTCTAGAAAGACAAAGCTTAACAGAGCCACAACAATATTTACACACATTAAATTTAACAGAATTACAATAATATTCACACACATTGCTGGCATTATCATCTCAATTCACTTTCTGAGAAATCAACGCAATTCAACAGACAGAATGATTCTGTCTGACAAAGTAACACCAACACAGAACAGCAGCAGAGTGCCAACATCACAAACTTCCTCTCTCTAGGTTCTGCTTGGTCCCAGCTCATACTCAAGCTTTTATATACTCTACTCCTTCCTGTCCTGCCCTTCCTCTTTTGGCAAGTTCCTCCCACCGTGGGCTCCATATGATGACCTTAGGCCTACTAAAGGCAGTGAAGGTCTCCAAACTCCCTTAGTTCTATTAAGGGCAACACAATGTATACTGTTTCCAAAAAAGACTTGATACAATCAAAGGTGAGGCTGGAAAAGCACTTGAATAATGAAACAAAGAGCAAAGTACTACTTTGCTTGCCATTACATATGTTTAAGTGATCTCTAGGATATCCACTTTGAAATGTCCAATAGGCAATTGTTAATGTTTTATTAAAGCTCAGGGGAAAAACTGAGACTAGTTACAAGCATATTTGTGTGTGTGTGTGTGTGTGTGTGTGTGTGTGTGTGTGTGTGTGTATATATACACTCATATATATATGTAACATATATATACAGTCACACAGCTGTACATTTATGTATATATTCATATATACATATTTGTGTATGCATATACCTGTGAGTCATCTGCATAGAATCAATAGTTAAACCCATGAGAATGAATAAGGTTTCCAAGAGTTAGTACATTTAGAAGGATAAGGGATGAAGGACTAAGTATGAAACTTAGGGAATAAGCATCATTTAGGGGGAATGATATGTAAACGAAACTGAGAAGTCAAGCATGTGAAAGGAGCACCAGAAAGAGTAGTTTCATGAAAACTTAGAGGAGAGTATGCAAGAAAGGTATGTTCTGCATAATATATCAGATATTTCTAAAAGAATGGAAACTGAGAAAAGACTTTTAGATATGTAAGTTAAGGAATCAGTGATAACTTTGCAGCAGAAATCAGTATTAGTTGAGCAATGAGTTCAGAAGCTATATTGTAAAGGGTTGGGGAATAAGAGAAGAGGTAGTGAATATAGCAAGTATAATCAGGTTTTGTTTTTTTCTCTCTAGGAATCTGGTTAAATAAGAAAGGAGAGATATAGGTTGATGGCTTAATGGAATGGTAGGATCTAGAAGGTTTTTGAGAGATGGAGGACACTTAGATCTATTACTCTCTGTAAGTCAGAGAATCTGGGTTTCATGAAACAGGAGAACAGGAGATGAACTTTGCAGTATCAAAATTTATTAATTTCCTTTTTCCACCAGGGAGAATCAGCCTGGCATGCACCAGAAAACTATATTTTCACTGGAGAGAACATGTAGTATAAAAGCATTTTTAGTGTGTCTATTCCTACACTAATGAGTACTGAACCATATAGAATTTGAACTGGAAATTTTAATCTCTGCTTAGCTTTGCATTGCATAGTGGGCAAAATTTGTCCCATTGTGTTATATATATATTCCTGAAATTGTATGTGCATATATATCATATTACATAATATATATAATAAATGATACATAAAATATATGTATTCCTTAAATTCATGTATATATATATATATATAAATTCTGAATTTAAGGAATAAAACAAGTGTTTCCATAACATAGCAGAATAGAAAAAAAATGATCGCACATGAAGCTGGAAATCTATTATATATATATATATATATATATATAAAACTTACTATTCTTTTAAAATATGTACTAATTATAATAAAAATATCGTGTAAATTTTTTTTCTTTTTTTCCCTGTCCCCCTAACCAGATATGACTTCCATTGGACACAAATATATCTCTGTGTGTGTATGTGTGTTTGTGTGTATCTATACATACTTCTATTTATCAGGTCTTTCTCTGGATATAGATAGTGCCTTCCTTCATAGGTTCTTTGGGTTTTTGTAATAGTAAAAATTATTTAATTGTTCAAAGTTGTTCTTAAAACAAGATTGTGATTACTGTATACAATGTTATCTTGGTTCTGCTTGTTTCACTCAGGTACCTACCTACATTTTTGTACTGTAGATGGTATAGTGAAAAGTCCCCATCTGGTCTGAATCATTGCTTTATTCATTCCTATCTTGAAGATTAGTATCTTCATTAAAAAAATGTTTCAGTTGAAATAGTTCTCTAAGACCTCTTTCAGCTTTAAATCTTCTTCTTTTTTTTTTTTTTTGCTCTTGTGGAGGCACTCAGTGCCATAATAGAAGTAGTACTAGCAATAGCAACAGCAAGAGACAGCTGCTCTTTATATGCCATTTTAAGTTTTGTCTTATATGCACTATTTCATTTGATATCCCCATTTTAGAAATGAAGAACTGAGACTAATAAAAGATAAGGGCTCTGAGTCATATAGCTGGTAAACATCTGAACCAGGATTCAAACCTATATTTCCTTGATTCCAAATCCCATACTTTATCCAGTGTACCACTTAGTAGCACCAACAGGAAGAAAATAAGGCTATAGGCTTTACAAGTTTATCGCTGAAACAAAAAACCCAAAATATTTTGAACATCCATATACTTGTGATGTTATATGACTCCATAAATCATGGACATAACAATGGAGAACTGTATAGTGGCCATATGTAAAAAAAAAAAACAGCATTTTGTATGTAACATATTGTCTATAAGATGGTGTAAAGGATCTCATAAGAGTTGTTTAAGTGCAAAGGGTGGTAGGTTTAAGTGCAAAGGGTGTATTGAGAGTAAGTTATGACACCAAAGGGTAATTGTTATCCCTGGGATTCACATAACATGAAAGCACACAAAGGATTGTGTGTGAAGGCAATGAATGTTTTAGGGGGAAGAAGGGCTCTAAAATATTTATGGGAGGACATGGTCACAAGTCACTGTAAGTCACAGTCTACACAGTTGAAGCTGGTGAACATATTGATAAGATTACAGATCCATTAAATAAATAGTGAAGTACAAACTTGTTTAAATAAATGCTTGAGAGAGTGTAGTTAAGATGGGAAAGTGAAAGGTCACAACTCCTGACCTCCTAAAAAGTAAATCTCCTGCAAAATGAGCATAAAAAAGCATCAGATAGAATTCTGAGTAGGAAAGACAAAAAGAAGTCATAGTTATTTTTCCAGCCCAAGGCAGGTTAAGAAAATAGAAAAAGAGGTCTATGGACACAGGGGTAGGGACTGCCTGGGAGTGCTGGATGGCAAACAGCATGGGCTGTGGGCTGTGGAGTAACAATTTAACCAAAGGACAGTAAGGAGATTGAGAACCTGGTCACAAAGAGAAACCAGAGGATCACTGTACTAGCACTGGGAACAGGATTGGGTACCATTTTCTGTTGCTCATTATTCAGTTCTGCTTCATAGTCTCAGGACTGAGAAAGGTGATCCTGGTCACTAAGGTAATAGAAGCCCTACCTTGTATAAGATGTGTAGAACAGAAAGCCAGTGACCAAATCTCTCCATGGATCACATCACATTGGAACCACCAACAACTCACATTCCCTCAGATGGAGCTGTGAAAGCAGGTAATAAAATACAAAAGTTTGGGCCAGTCCCCTCTCCTCAGAGGTAAGCAGAGTCCAACTCAAACAAAAAGTCCAAAGTCAAGAAGTAGGCTGGAAAAAAGTAAGGAAAGCTGAAGAAAAAGAAGAAGAGAAAGAGGAAGAAGAGAAGGAGGAGAAGAAGGAAAAGGAACTTGACCCTAAAAAGCTACTATGGTAACAGGGAAACTCAAAAGAAGACAATGATTTGAAAATATCTACAGGTAAATCTTCATGTAAAATATAAACTGGACACAAGCCCAACAGTAATTCCTAGAAGAATTTTATTTTAATTAAAAAGAACAAAGATTAGAAAATAATTTTTAAACTCAAATAAGAGTGGTATAGGGAAAAATGGAAAAAGAAATGAGCTATGCAAGAAAATTATGAAGGGAGAATTGGTTGGTAAAAGAGGCACAACATACTAAAAGAAAAAAAACTTAAAAGATCAAAATTAGTCATACGATAAAAGAGTATTAAAAAAAATACTGAAGAAAATAAATCCTTAAAAATCAGAAGTTCAAAACTTAACTGAAGAAAATAACTCCTCAAAAATTAGAGTTGGTCAAATGGAAGCTAATGACTCCATGAGACATCAAGATACAAGACCAAGCCAAAAGGCTAAAAAAAAAAGGCAAATATTTGATTGTTCCAATATATCACATATAATATACATTAGACTCTATTAGTAAGATTCTCACAGGCACTGCTAAAGATCCTTGTCAATTGCACTTATCCTTTTTCCACTTAAAAGGGAATTTGATAGCATTTAATAAATAACACCCTTGTCCTAATGCATAGGAGCAAGATGTGGAGATTCAAACTCCCATCCTTTTATTATTTTATTAATTGAGTCTAAGTTAGTTGCCATATTTTAAAAAATCAAATACCTAGAATGTAAAGTATCCCCAAGGCAAGTTTTGAAAATCCCTCACCCCCTCTCCCACCCACCCCTCACTATTTGAAATGCATTTTCAGGATAACTTTGGCTTTGAGTTCTTAATGTAATTCTATGAGTGGTGTTGTAAAACAAAAACCTATGTAACAGGAAAAGAAATTTTTTCTGAGATTAAAAATAAATACATTTATTAGAAGCAATATTAAGTGTATTTTGTTACATATTTTTTTCTCCTACTTCCGTGAGCTCTAGGTTGTTCTCTATCTTGTCTTCCCCAAAGTCCAACAGAGGTTATGTGATAAAATCTATTGCCATTCTTATTGGGGAACAACATCATTTAACTATATAGAAATTGAAATTCACTCAGTTAAAAAGAAAAAAAAAGTTCTTATTCAAGAATTTCTGCTATAAAGTTATTCTGATGTGTTGGTAATGAAATAAAGAACACAAATAGTCTGGAGGCTATTGTGTAGTAAAGGTTAGGGTAGTGTTCATTTGTTGATTCTGCAAACTAGAATGGTATTCACTTAATGAATCCTCTGGAGACATATCCCCATGTGTAGCTGCTTGTGTCTGAGCTTCAAGTGGCTTCAATGAGTTATTTCTCAGAATAATCTATGATGAAAGCCCCAACCAACTATTTTTCTTGTCTCTAGCTCATTGGGACAATAAACCAATTAGTTGAAGCTGGAAAGAGGACTATTTCTTACTATTTGAAATGCATAGTAGAAATGCAAAGCTGTTTACATATTTTAGTAGTCAGCATTTCCAGTTCATTATTATGGCAAATGAACATATTTCTTTACAAGGAAAGTGTGGTGGTCAAGAAGCCCTTTTATTGCATCTGCTTGAAACAAATGTCAAAGTAACAGGTTTGTGAACATTTGAGAAAGTTGCATTATGGGAAGAAGTGATTGTTAAATATCATTTACAAAGCATTACCTAACAGAAAATTGCTGATAGTCATTACTTTTCATTGCTTGGTTCTACTTATTTCTTCTAAACTGTAACATTGGCCAAATGCATTAATTTTAAGTTTAAAATAGACTTGCTGAGCTTTCATCTCTTGAGCTCAGCTAGTTTCTTTTTGAAGCCCTGAACATCTACTCTCCAGACCACTATAAGTAATGAGGGAATGTGAATTTCTAGTTTAGTCATTTGAATTTTCACAAACTTACATGGGCAAATCTGGCTCTGGGAAGGGTTATCAGAGCCCTACTTCTTGCTAATATATCTTTCACTTAGCCTATTCATGTACTTCACAGAAATTTTGAATCTAGAAAAATGCCAACAACAACAACACAATATTTTGTATGAATCATGAATTTCAAAATCAGAAGAAATTTCAGGTGTTATCTAGTCTAATCCATTCCTATATGTAATCAAATGCAAGTCTATGTGTTTCTTAATTGTGTGCTATTTGTGAGGCATCATGCCAGACACTGGGCATCCAAAGATGATAATAGCCTCTGCCATAAAGAGGCATATTATAAACATATTTATGTGGAAAATTTGAATGCATTATAGAATGTGATAAAGCTGAAGAGGGTCATCATAAAATGATGAGATATAGGGTTAGGGGTTTGTGAGACCCCACAATACCCACATGCCAAGTCCTACTGAATGAATTCAACTCAAGTCTTCTCTCAGCCAAAGAAAAGCAAAGTTTATTAAAAGTTTTCCATAATGGGTAGACTCTTAAGGAGCCTCAGTATCTGTAAGACTTGTATTGGAAAATTCTATGGTTCTCTCACACCACATGGAAGCAAGATGGGGGCTTGTATACAGAAAGGTTGTGGGAGGAATCTAGGGGTTGGTCTAACTGGAGGTTTGGGGAGGGTCTTCAGGAGGAGTCAGATGAGGTCAGACTCCAGTAAATGAGTGAAGTTGCTTGAGGCTACCAGGAGACAACAGACAGTGGTCAGTTAAGCCAGTTCAAGGGTGTAATAGTTGAGGATCAAGGGTGGGGGCTAGCTGCATAAAGGAGGTCCAAGCTAGTAACAGGTTTGGGCAGAGCCACAATGAAAGGCTTATGACTCATGCAAATACCTCATCCCATAGGAAGATTCAAGGGGGTTCCCAGAGCCTGTACCTCATCAAAGGTAAAAGATCTAGAAAACTTTTTTTGGGGGAGAACTCTTTTGGGAAAGGTTTATTGGTTAACTTGAACTAGATTTTGATGGATTAAAAGTGTTGACAGGTCTAGGGGAAAGGGAAGAAAAAAAGAATGTTCTGAGTAAATGTGCAGAGGTAGGAGATGACTTGTTGAGTTTTGGGAGTAGATAGTTGTCCAAATTGACTGGCATATCACATTCATATGTGAGACATATGGCTTGATAACTAGAGAGCCAACTTTGAAATAAAAAAAATTCTAGGCTTGAGTCTTTCTTCTGACACATAATTGTTGTTTGCTCTCAGGACAATGGTATTAAAATCAAATAGAAACAACCCTGAGGGCTGCATATTTTCTCATAAACCACAAATAAACATTATCTATGTTCTATTGTATTTTTATTTACTTTGTTAAACATTTCACAATTACATTTTAATTTAGTTCCTGCTGCCCTGGGGAATTTTGTTGTCCTAGGCAGCTCTTTAAGCCTGGACGTTGCAATTAACAGAGGGAACCCTCTCTTTTGGGAGTTCCCTGTATCAATGAAATCACAGGTCTAGTCTCTAGCCTACAGACTTCATGAAATGGACTCATATGAAATAAGTCTAGAAATATAGGTTGTAGTCAAAATTAAGTACTTCTGTAGATTCCCTGAATGGAGGTCCCCCTCACTACCTGAAAGCTTCCAATGATATAGTACTCTACTGCCAAAGGCACTCATTTTCATTTTGGGGAAGGTCTCATTTTCAGGATTTTTATTTCATTATATCAAACATTCAGATTCAAAAGGCATTTATTAAGCCTCAGATCTACCAAAATCCTGTTGTCGGATTTCATCTGAGTAAATGTGTTAAATTTAGTCTTGGGCACTAGCATTTACAGATGTTTGTAAGCTAAAAAGTGTCTAGAAGATGACAACTGGGATAGTAAAGGTCCTTCAGTTCATGAAATATGAGAATCAGTTGAAGAAATGAGTGCTTTTAACCTAAAGAAGAGGTTTGGTAGAGGTTGAGGGTTTTTTTGGAGGGGAGTGGAGGTGGTTGAGGGTAAGGTGTAGAAGTTGTAGCTATGATGTGAAGGCATGACTAGATCTATTCTGTTTGACACAAAAGAACAGAACCAAGAGCAAAAGATGAATGTTTCAAAAGAAGTAAATTTTGTTTTCATGGTAGTGATGAGGTACAGGCTCTGGGAACCCCCTTGAACTCTCCTTGAATCTTCCCATTTGACCAGGCATTTGCCTGAGGCCATAAATCTTTCTTTATATTTTGACCCAAATTTCTGTTGTTAGAGGAGCCCTCCTTTGTCCAGCTACTTCCCACCCGGGATCCTCCCAAAATACCTTTATAGACCCTTAAACTGGTCTAGCCCACCATTGTCTGTCATCCCCCAGCTATTTCTCATCCTTAATCTCTCATCACTGGAGTCTGACCTCATTTGACTCCTCCTGAATACCCTCCCCAAACTCCTCTAGACCACCCCTAGATTCCTCCCACAACCTTTCTGTATATCAGACCACATCTTGCCTCCAAGTACTAGCTGGGGAATAATCTGGTACAGACTCAATCTGTGTCAGTTTATTCTGGCCTACTTGTCCAATGCAAGCATCACACATACTGAGGCTCCTTAAGAGTCTACCCATTATGGCAAATCTTTAATAAACTTTGCTTTTCTTTGGCTGAGAGAAGACTTGAGTTGAATTCATTTGGCAGGACCCTGCATGTTGGTATTTTGGGGTCTTATGCACCTCTAACCCTATACCTCAACATTTTATAGTTCCCTGACCTCTACAGTAGAGTAAATTGCTAACAAGTAGAGTGATCCAAAAGAATTCACTTCCCTCAAGAGCTGATGGGTTCCTCTTCATTAGAGGTCTTCAAGCAAAATTTGCATTTAATTTTAGGCTGACTAGCCCAGATCAACACATTTTAGTAGCTCAGATGTATTTCAGCCTTAGTATATGGGATAATGATTAACATTGTGTTTTTACCTTTTTCTCACAAACTAGTTTCGCTTTGTCTAATTGTTCCCATATCATTCAGAATCCCAAGTAACTTAGTTAACAATTTTACAATTTTCATAAGTGAGAGCCAACTTGTTTTAACTTTAAGACAGGAGTAGCAGTGCTTAATAAAATCAAACTCATTTTAAACAGTTTTTCCCACTGTCTTTAGTTTCAACTAAATTCAGATTAAAAGTTGCTTTGTCTAATACCATTTTTGGCTCACAATGGTCACTCAAGTTTTAAAATATAAGAGAATTTTACTACAATTTAGAAATACAATAATAACACAAACAGTAAATTTAAGATGACATTAATTGCATTTCCAAATCACATATAAAAATTATTGATAGAAGATTGGGTTTACCAAGTGTAGAGGCTGGTTGACTTCCAACCTATTTTCTCCCTCTCCTTTTTTCATTTCCCCACAGTTGCAGAGTCTGGTTGTGGGGGTGGTCAGTTTGGGAAAGAAGAAGAAAGAGGGCCCACTTCCTTGTGTGGGAGGGACTAAGTATTAGGGAGTGCCAAGAGGTTGTAGAGTCCTGCATCTGAATTAAAGATTATGGGGACCATTGAGGAGGGTTTTGGGTGAATAAGGAGGAGGTTCCCTGAGGAACCCACAAGTTTCCTGATAGGGGTTGCTTGGCTGTTTAGGAACACTTAAAAAAATAATTATTTTATACAAATGAAGTACAAGAGGAGGTATTGATACACAGGAATTAGGTGGGGGAGGAGGGCTGGTAGTTCTGGTAACCTACATTCATCGGGAATGGGTCTAAGAGGTAAAAGTACATATCTATTTAAGACAGTATAGAAGTCTTCTAAATTCAGAAGATATAAAATGGTAGAGGCATAGGGAAGGGGAGAGGACAAAGAAGGGATCTTTAGAGGGGAGGGTGAGGGAATAGGTAAATAAGGCTATAGAAGGGTGTTTAGGTTTGGCAGTGGGAGGATAGGGGAGGGATCCTTGCAGGGGGGTAGGCAAGTCAAAGGAGGGCAAGGTAGTGGGTAAAGTAAGGTAGAGGAGGCAGAAGGGATAGGAAACAAGAGATATGCATATACATAAAAACAAAGATCAGGAGTAGAATAGGTTTCAGAAAGGGGAGGGAAAAAAAGAACAACAAAAGAAAACTCACAAGGAAACTAAGAAAAGATGGACAATTCTCAACACACAATTGAGTATTTTTCATCATATGGGCTTTTTTGAAATGAAAATTTATTGTGACATTTTGAATCCTCTATTTTGTTCTGCTATGTACATGATATGCTTTTTTTTCTTTCTAACTATGTATTTAAATTCCAGTATTTAAGTTTATGATATGTTTTTTGAAGAGGTTACCCATAAAGAGGGTTAGGGCTGCTCTGGAGACCCCAAAATACCAATACACTGGGTCCTGCTGAATGAATTTGACTCAAGTCTTCTCTCAGCCAAAGAAAAGTAAAGTTTATTAAAAGTTTGCTTGTATTAGACACAGAGTAAGTCTGTGCTAGGTCATTCTATGGCACTTTCACCATTCTATGGTGCTTTCACAAACATGGAGACAAGATGGGGTCTTATATACAGAAGGTTGTGGGAGAAATCTAGGGATGGTCTAGAGGAGGAGTTTGGGGAGAGTCTTCAGGAGGAGTTATTGAGGTCAATGGGTGATTAAGGGTGGGAAGTTGCTGGAGGCTACCTGGGGACTACAGACAATGGTGGGCTAGACCAGTTCAAGGGTAGATTGATATTTTGATAGGCTTGAGGGTGGGAAGTCTAGTAACAGAGGGTGGGAAGTCTAGTAACAGAGGCTTGGGCTCAGCCACAATGTAAGGCTTATTGCCTCATGCAAATGCCTCATCAAATAAGACAATTTAATCTGAGTTCAAGGGAGGTTCACAGAGCCTGTGCCTCAAGGATTCAAGGAGAGCTGGAGGGGGCTCCCAGAGCCCATACCTCATCATTTTTGTTTCTTTTCTCTATTCTCTATTTGTTTTCTGGCATTTGAGTCTAAAATAAAATTTGTGGGAAAAAATGAGACTGGAATTAATGTCTTCTGAATCAAGATTCAGTAATCATTCCACTTTACAACCTCTTATGTTCATTCACTCAACAAACATTTAAAACATGCCTACTGTGTCCAAAGATATTATGGATTTGTTCAACAAAATATAGTTGAGTTAACTAACAAATTCCAGTGGAATCTTATAATTTTGACCCTGATGTAGCTTCATTAGGCAAAGGAATATTCATTATGAAAACTACGTCCATTGCTACAGATTAGCAATTTCCATAAACTATAGTCTTTCAGAGTTGCCTGGGGAGCTCTAATCCAATGTGTCTTGTTCAGTCTGGTCACATAAATATTATGTGTTAGAAGCATGATTTGAACCCAGGTTTTCTTAACTGCAAAGCTGACCCTCTGTCTTCTACACTATGCTACTCATAATGAACCATATTCTTCCAGGTTGTAAGCTACTTTCCTGGATCAAGCTAATAAGGTTTTGTATTAACTCTCTTGGCTAGCAAAACAAAACAAAAGCAGTTATTCTGAACTTAATAAATTCAAACATTTACATATACAAAAAAAAGTAGGAAAAATAGATTTATATGAAACTGCAAATCACTTGTTTCCAAATCTCTCATTTGCTATGTCACCACTGAATTTCCTTATGTCTTCTGTGTATTTTCTTTAAATATTTAACTGATAGTCTTTTCTTTCTTCCTTCCTTAACTTGGGGTTACTATTATCAGCTTCTCCCCTCCAAAAAAAAAAAAATTGACATGTAACAAGTTAACATAATCAAGCAAAACAAATCTACACATTTTTAAAAGTAAGATAGAAAGGTCCCCCTGAATTTTTAAACAAAGTTTAAATATATTGACCTAAAAGAAATATAAATTCATTTTCAAAAAGCCATGAAATTCCCCCAATATTTAGAATCTCCTTGCCTATTTTTCTTGTCAATTAAAAAGCCACCCACAATAGAGAGTAAATTTATTAACTGCCTACTATGTGCCAGGCTTTTTGCTAATCACTGGGGGTACAAGGGAAAGTGTAAAATAATCCCTACCCCTCAAGGAGTTCACAATCTAGTTAGGGAAGACAACACATAAGAAAAAGCTAAAAGGGGGAGGGGATACCCATCATCAAGGAGATAAGTGGTGGGAGGAGGATTAATCCCCCATGTGGAGTGCATTCTGAGGAGGTGTGATTTACAATTAATTTTATTTTCTAAGATGATGTTTGAGGAGATCATGAAGTGGAGTGGAGGAGCAGGGTGGGAAATGATGAGGTGAATTGCCAAAGCCTCCATCCTTAAGTGATGGTGGATCTGGGAAGACTTAGTTCTCCATCCAGTGTCCTCTCTCCACCCTTACAAATCAGAGGGAAGGGGGAAAGGAGGGGACCCATAATCTGGGGGTACTGAGGAGGAGGGAGTTTCAGAGTTGATGCAATCTTGAAGAATGATGAGTTACTGAAGATCATAAAGTGGAGGGTTGCAACCAGGTCGGAAATTAATTATTATGATACTGATAGCATTTATGTGGAGATATAAGGTATGCAAAGTGCTTTACATTCTTCCTTACAATAACCATGGGAGATAAGCACTATGATTATCATCAATTTATGAATGGGGAAACAGAGTCAGGAAGAATTTATGTAAGCAAGTATCTGAGGCTAAATCTGAACTTAGGTCTTTCTGACTACAGGTCTAGCACTCTGTCCCAGTGCCATCTGGCCACCTAGCTTAAATGAAATCTTCTCTACTTAATTTTCTCTAATTCCTTAACCTTCCCCCTACCATTACTAAAGCAGAAGTTGTCTTGTCATTCTGTAAATTCATTTTGTTTGTACCTCTCATGGAATTTCATATTCTATTTTGTCTCAGAAACTTCTGTATATCCTGTATCTAATAATCTGTTTATTCCTCAAGAATAAGAAATAGTGTCTTATTCTTTCTATATCTCTTCCTGGGCCTACCACAGTATTTATTACATAAGAGATATTCATTATATGTTTATTGATTGATTTGTTCAGTTCAATTTATTGAACTGTATGCACTGAATAGTAATGTATACGCTGAGAAGATCTGTTCCTTTAAAATATCATTAGCAATACTTTTATTCCTTAAGAATATTCTACTAGGTACATCTATTTAATCATATTAAAGAGGTAGTAATATGAGTTTTATTTCAGACAGGATGCCATTGATGTGATCTAAATAAAAAAAAAAAACTACCTGGACTTGGAATCAAATAGAGTATATACCTCTGGGGAAATCAAACAATCTTTGGACCTTAATTTTCTCATCTGTTAAATGGAGATTATAACAATTGCATTACCTTCACTGTAGGGTTGTTGTGAGGATCAAATTATATAAAATGTTTAAAAAACTGATAATGCTAGGTGGCAGAGTGGAAAGGACCTAGTGCCAAAAACACCTGAGTTCATATCCAACATTATGCATTTACTAACTATGTGACCTCAAGCAAGTTACTTAACCTCTGTCTGCCTCAATTTTTTTACCTGTAAAATGGGGATGAAAATAGCACCTGCCTCCCAGGATTTTTTTGAGAATAAATAAGATAATATTTATAAAGCACTTTGCAAACCTTAAAGGTCTGTAGGAATATTAACGATCATCATCATCTGTTTTTATTATAAAAAGCTCCTAAAATGGAAGCCTTTTGTAGTTGGCTAGCAAATTTGCCATTCAGGTTTCTACAAAACACAAACAGATCATACTATTTCCATCAGACTGATGAAAGTGTGTGTGTGTTTTTTTCTTTATCTCTGTGATCATATCAAGATGTAATTTAATAAAAGGCAAGCAAGAGAGAAAATGTTCTCTCCAGGGAAGTTAGCCAGTAGCTATAATTTAGAAATTGCATAAGTTTTACAATTACCCTCAGGGCCAAAACCAGTTCAAAAGTTCAGAATTCAAATGAGACTTCTTTCTCACACACAGGCCCTTCCACCCTGGACCCCTAGTCCATTTCTAGTTCCAAATGGTAAAAAGCAGAAGAAAATTTAGTACATATTTTGCATGTCCAGGGATGTGAAATCACCACAAGCATTTTCTTAGGAAGAAGAAATTGGAATTTTTCACTAAGAAGGTTTGTCTACAGATCATTTTGGTTCAGGAATCAATAGACCAAAGGGGGACAGAAAACCCAGTCTTTTCAGAGATCAAAGAGTTCACTGTAATGCTATAATCATCTTCTTGATCTAAAGATACTTGCTCTTCTGTTTTACACTTAGCCAACTGAGCGACACTGAAACACTCTGAGCTCCAGGATGAACTTTTACTTGTTTCCTGTCCCATGATCTTTATTTACAAAAAATCTTAATAATTAGAATCTTCATTTATGGCAAAACTAGATCATTTCATTTAGAGCTTAGAGATTATCTAGTTCAGCCCCTTCTATTTTCAAAAGAGTAAAGGAAGGCCCAGAGAGGTGAAATTCAAGATCACACAGGTAGCAAGAGGCCAATCCAGGATCTGCACTTCATTTTTCTGTCCTTTAAAGGAGCCTTGTTCTCACAATATTATGCTGCCTCTCTACATGGCACTTCATTAAAGGGCTGGGTTAATTATTTGGTGAAATAGTGATTTAATTGTAGTGGACTTAAGTTGGCAATTAAAACCTAGAAAAAAGTAGTGTCTTTTCTGAATGGCTAGGATTTGGTGTGTGTGTGTGTGTATGTGTGTGTGTGTGTGTGTGTGTTGGGGGGAGGGGTTATTTGTTTCTTTGTCTCTATTTTTTTGAAGGATTCTCTGTATAGGGCATAGAAGAAGCTAGGAAAGTTACTGTCAGCCAGAAAAGGTACTCTTTGGAAAGACTTGATACCTGTGGATGAGGTAGAATGCAAGGAAATTGTCCCTGGGCACTAGTGGAAACAGCATACATATCAGATTGGAAGTGGATAATACTAGAGACTGGGACATCATTTTAAAATCCTTTTACAGATTTTATTAATAAGATAAAGAAGGTATTTTCCATATAACTCTCCAATCTAACAATTTCAAGATGAAATATATGCCAAATCTATGGTAACTAAAGCCACAACGTAAGAAGGCAAAAATGCTATTCGCACAATGTATAAGCATAATGGAATAACTTCAAAGAAGTAAAATATTGTCCTGCTCATCTTGCCTACTCTACATGTCCGATACAGCTGATAGTGTAAGCAATGCTATAGACTTGCATTTCGTAGTTCACCTGAGGTGGTCTCTAGGTCTCTGGGGGACATATGTCCTCCTGCTCTCATGAAAGTGACTGAATTTTAACCAAACAACATATCACACAGGAGGTAGAAAATATTGATTCTGCCCAGCTATATGACAAAAAAAAAAAAGTATAACTAGGAAGGAGAGAAGGTACAGCAGCCCAGAGCCATCTAGAGGGAAAATACTATGTATGCCTAAGGAAGAGAAAAAACCTAGATGGTTCTAGAAACACTCTTCAATTCATTTTTTAAACAGCCTAGAATATGAAAGAATTTATTCTGTTATTTAGATTTTCTTGGCTATTCATCTGTCCCTCATTCATGATTAGTCTTAGTTTTAGAAACTAGGTTACTTTAAAATTCAATTTTAGTTCCTTTACTCTTTAGTTTTCTACAATTCCTCATCATCCCATTTCCCATTACTGTGAGAATGATCCAATCTATCCCTCACATCCCAAACTTGGGATGTGGAAGAGTTGGTGGGCTCCAAAATTGAGGAGGAAAGCCAGAGTCAAATGGTTGTCAATACAAAGCAAAAGCAAACAGAAAACCTAAAAGATACAAAGTCCAAAAAAGACTGACTCCAGCTCCAGCCCAGCTCCCAAGCAGATCCAAGAAAAAAAGGAAAAAAAAAAATAAATATTGAACAAATATTTTACTGTGAAGGAAAATGACACACATTTCAAATTCAAAAAAGTGGAAGAAAATCTGGCATAAGATTAGCTAAAGAAAAGAACTTTGAAGGAACACATGATTTCTATGTATGACAAAGTGACTGACCTTGAAGACAGACTCACTTAAAAATGACAGGTCTCTTCCATATACCAAAAAGAACAAACAGAACAACTACAACATTATCAAAAAATATCATTTTTAAAACTTGAATTACCTATTGCAGGAAATAATACTAGAAAATTATGAAATCCACAAAAAGTGATGAAGTTTGTGTCAGAAAATCTGGGTTTAAATCCTACTTCTGCCAATTACTGTCTTTGTGTCCTTGTTCTAATTACTTTACTTCTCTGTTCCTCAATTTTTTTTATCTGTCAAATCCAACTGTTGGCCTGAATGATTTCTGAGGTCCCTCCTACCTCAAAATGAACAATCCTATGAGGTACTGATTGATTGGATCCATAAATCACTTCCAGTGCAAAAACCCTCACATTCGAAACTCCATGGGTTCTAATGATTTAATTTCAAAAGAAAGTCATTCTACTCTGAAAGAATCTAGGTTTGAATAACCTAGGATGATAATACAACCATGAGAAATCATAAAAAAGAAAAGAATAGTAAATTCTAAGAAGCAAAGACGCTTAATTCAAACTCTAAAATAACCTAGCTTCTAAAATTGAAATTATTCAATAATGAGGAATGATGGATCACCATGAAAACCTAAGCCAAAGGAACCAATTTTCTCATATTTCTAGAATAGTCATAAAAATGGATGGAAGATGAAAAAGGAAACAAAAAAGGTATTATCAAAGAAAAAAATTCTAAGAAGATAGCAACCAGAGGTAATCTTAAACCTGGAAAAGGGAAAGAGGAAGAACTGAATTCTCTGTGAGCTTTCTCTAGTCTCTTGTTAGAGGAACACCAAAGAAAATTGTTGTTCAAACCTGGAAAAAAGAAATGAGATAGATATGCTAGAATTGCACATCTACACATCCTTCTCAAAGGAAGAGCCTATGGCAATAGAGTTTGATCAAAATAGTATTAAAAAAAAAAAGGAATCAGAGAGACAAATTGCTAACTTAAAAGAAGGAATTTTTTAAAAAATTGATATAATAAAAACAAAAGAAAATATAATCCATAACCACCTAAACTATATGGACTATGGGACCTAGAAAAATCATTTTAATTTTTGGTGCCATAGAAATCTCTCTAAGATTTATCTGCATCAACAGAGGGAATGTTTGCACTGGAAATTCCCTACATATATGAAATCAAAGGTCCAACCAAAACCCCAAAATTTCCATTCAGTTATATAGGAATGGCATAAGTATTCAAACACAGTGAAAGACAATGGCGAAAAAAAGCAAGCCAAACAGTTTGTTATTCAGAAGGAATAACATTTTAAAAATTTAAAATGCATACAGAATTAAAATTAGGTGAAGCAAAGTTTGTTATGCGTTAGGTGATCCCAAAAAAAGCCTTGCTCTCATATTTTCCGATAAATAAAAAGTAAAAATCTTCAATATCAGTAGATAGTTAAACTACATCACATTTAAAGATACTTTAGATAGTAGATCAATATCAACATTTGATGTGTATGAAACAAATATCATAGCATATAGACAGTCAGTTAGCAAACATTATCAAATCGTTAATCATCAGAAATGAATATGTTTTAGTTAATGGAAGTATCATATACAAAGTTTTTATTATCTACCTAGCCTCTGCATCCTAAGAACCATGGGACCTTTCATCAACTTGCACCTGAAACCTATATGTGCCAAATCCTTCTGTTCCAATGTGAGCTTCTTGAAAGGAGGAGGCTGTCCTGATTTTCTCTGTTTTTCTTTTATCTTTATGTAATGTTTTGCACATAACACTTAATAAATATTTTTTATGTTTATTCATTTATTAATAATAAAAATATAAGCATACCTGAAAGAGGCAAGTTAAGCACAGTAGTTGGCACATAGTAGGCATTTAATAAATATGCATTGATGGTGACAATAAAAAATTAGTGTTATAAAGACAATGAATGTCCTTATCTCCCCATCTTTAAAACACCTTCACTTGATCCATCAATCCTTGCTATCATCTTTTATCTCTTCTGTATTTTGTGATTAAATTCCTTGAAACTGAGACCAACTACAATCAGTATCTCCCTTTCTTTTCCTCTCATTCTTAATTCTCTGTTGTCTGATTTCCTACCTTATCATTCTTCTGAAACTTCTCTGAAAGTTATCAATTGATCTCTTATTTGCTCAATGTAATAGTTTTTTTTTCCTCCTCAGTCTTCATTTTTCTTGACCTCTTTGAAGCCTTTGACATGATGATGCTTTTCTCCTTGATATTTATTCTCTTTAGGCTTTTCTGCCATTGCTCTCTCCTGATTATCCTCCGGTCTGACTGCTCTTTCTCAGTCTCTTTCGCTGGATCTTCATCCAGTTTGAGCCCACTAACTTTGGGTGTCCTCTAAATCTCTTTCCTGAGCCCACTTTTCTCCCTTATACTGTCTTGTTTGTTGATTTCATTGATTCCCATGGATTAAATTTTCATCTCTATGCAAATGATTCTCATCTATTTATCCAGTCCTAACTTCTCTCCAGAACCCATCTTACATGTCCACTTGCCTACTGAATATCTTGAACTGAAAAACCTATTGATAACTTAAATGCAACACGCCCCAAATTCAGTTGTTTTCTCCCCAAAGTCCCTCCCTTCATCTAAAGTCCCTTATTACTGCAAAGTACCACCATCTTTCTAGTTATGCTCAGTCCCAACCTAAGTATCATCCTTAACTCATCAATCCTTCAAATCTAGACTACCCAATTTTTTGCCAAGTCCCATTGATTCTAAATTCATAGCACAAGCAGCAGAGAATTGATTTATATTTTGTTGCATCTTAGTTTCAGAGGCTGCATTGAGTACACAATCATTTGCAAATGGAAAATCATGCACCAACACTCCCTCTTCTTTGGTTTTGCCTTGTAGCCTTTTCAAGTAGATTTTAGTGTCAAGCTGACCTTGATGCCATGTTCATCCTCACTGAAAGCATTTGACAACATGGCTGAAAACATCATGGTCCAAAGCATGGAAGGAAGCACACAGCCTTGTTTCACTCCGTTGGTAACTGGGAAAGCATGGGAGCATTGTCCATTATCCAGAACCCAGGCAAGTATGCCATCATGAAATTGACATACAATGCTGATGAATTTCTCTAGGCAACCAAATTTTGAAATCATTTTCCACAAGCCCTCACAACTAACAGTATCAAAGGCCTTGGTCAGATCTATAAATATTGTGTGCATACTTCTATATGTATGTATACCTCAGTATGGTGTGCCCACATCAGAGAAACTGCTTTGCTCTATGAGCAAAACAGAATTGAAACAGCTCAAAGGAGATGCAGCATGCACAAATTTAGAGTATCTACCCTAAAGGTTCACATGGACTATTTGTGCCTGATCTGTGGTAGAGCATTTCGAGTTCATATTGGTCTGATCATCCACAGTCAGACATATTGAAACTTGACTCTGGCATAGTGATATCATTTTGGTGCTCTTTGAGAGCAAAGGACCACAACTGACCAACCAATCAACCAAATTCATAACCTCTCTCAAACACACCCTCTTCTCTCTTCTGACACTTCTGCCAGTACAGGCCTTTATCATTTTATATCTGAATTATTGCAATAGCCTGTTGCTTGGTCAGCTTGTCTCAGTTCTTTTCTACTCCAATCCATCCTCTACTCAGCTAATAAAATGATCTTCCTAAAGCATAGGTCTGATAATGTAATTCACACACACACAGACATGCACGCACACGCACACACACACACACACACACAGTAAACTTTGGTGGCTAACCGTTACTTCTAGGATCAAATATAAATCTTCTCTTTGACTTTTATAGAGCTTCATAACCTGGCTCTCTTCCTACCATTCCAATCTTTAACTGATGTTACCTCCTTCCATGTACTCTTATGATGCATTGATGCTGAAATACTTACTAATGCTTTATCTCCTGACCATATTTTCACCAGCTGGAATTCTCTCATTCTTTATCTCTACCTCCTATCTTCCCTGCTTTCCTTCAAGTCACAATTCAAACCTTATCTTCTTCAATAAGCTTTTCCCTATCCCACTTTATGCTTCCTTCTGAGATTGCCTTGAATTTACCCTGTATATAGCTGGTATTTCATAGATACTTGAAGTTGTTTTCCCTCATTAGAACATATGCTCCCGGAGGCCATAAGCAGTGTTTTAGCTTTTTTTGTATCTTTAGCACTTAACACATTGCCTGGAAAATCATAAATGCCTAATAAACACTTGTTGATGGATTGATTGACTGATTGATTGAAAAGTGCCTAAATTTTAGAAGGAGAAGAGACAAGTGTATATCCAGTATTCTAATGTCTTACAGTATAACTTAAATAAGACAGAAGACTTGAAGTAGTCTTGTCCTTTTTGGATGGTCTTAGAAGAGGAAACAAAATGTAGAGAAACTATGCTAAGAAGAAACTAAGTAGAATAAAATGGAACTTCCTAATAATTAGTATGTGAAAAGATGTAGGTAAAGAGATGAGGGGAGGAGAGATATTATGAACCTCATTTTTATCTGAACCAAAGGAAAATTGAACACACACACACACACACACACACACGAGTTTGTTGTAAAAATATGTGGAACCAACAGAAAACCAGGTGGAGAAAGAGAATGAGGATACAATAAGTTGAGAAATAGTATCACAAAGAGAATAATCACAAGCAAAACAACTTCATCTTCAGAGAGTAGATTTTAAAGAAGGGATTAGAAAGAAAAAAAAGGCAAAAACTAATAAGGTTTGGAAAAGGAAAAAGTAGGGGTCTGGAAGCATAGTGCTTCAATTATAGATCAGTAGTTTTGATTAGGGCAGTTAGGCGGAAGAGTGAATAGAGCACTGGCTCTGGAGTCAGAAGGACCTGAGTTCAAATCCATCCTCAGACATTTAACACATTTGATCTTAGGCAAGTCACTTAACCCCAATTGCCCTACCTTCCCCTCTCCAAAAAGCCAAAAAAAAATATGTTTGATTACATTTCTTCTTTACCTTTACCTTCTTATTTGTAAAGAGGAATCAGGTACCAAAAAAGGGAAAGAGTAGAAGGATAGAATAGATAGCAGATATGCAATTAACAAACTTATCTATGAATGAGTTGAACTCACCCATAAAACTATAATAATTGAGAACTTCAATAGACAACTTTCATGCCCAGAAAATTTTAACAAAAAAGATAAATAAGAAAGAAGTTAAGGACCTGAACTGAACTTTAGAAACTCTGATAAAATCTATTTCTGACAACTACTGAATAGTAATAGAAAGGCATATACATATCTCTGAATTATTATACTTTTACAGAAGTTGACTACATGCAATGCTTTAAAGCCACAGCTACAAATGAATAAGCAAATATATTAAACATCCAGTATTAATCACAACACACGCAAAATTACAATCATTTACAAATTATATATGTATAATCTTAAATGGAGACTAACTCAATTTTGAAGAATTGGAAGACCAAAGAATATGTCATAGAAACAATAAATAACCTCATCAAGGAAAATTATGACAGTGAGAAAACATACCAAAACTTTAGTGATACCAGCAGGAGTACACTGGAAGCCTTTCACAGGCTTGCAAGCCATTTCTTAAATTACCAGTATAAGCATTTTTCTTTAAAAGTAGAGAAGCACTAAAAACCAGGACTTGATTTATCATTGCATTAATTTTCTAGTAGACATAAGAAAAAGAATACTAATAATGAAAATTAAACTAAAATTATGTACTTTTTTTCAGAAATCCAGTTGTTAAATATTTAACAGCATAGCTTTGCAGACAGGTAAAGTAGACGAGGGCAAATTTTATGGCTCTGATCACTTGAATCAATCAAAGAGAAACAGAAGAGATAAATGAATTGGGCATACAATGAAGGAAAAATAACAAAGCAAAAGAAAAACAGAAATACTTGAATACAAAAGTAAAAATTAAGATGTACATTAAATTTAAAAGCAAAAAAATGAAAACTAGAATGTTTTTAAATAATAAAAATAGATAAATCATTATTTTTGTTTGTAAATAAAAGATTAGAACCAAATTGTCAATATTAAAATTTTAGAAAAATTCAAAACCAATCAAGGTAAAATTCTGGGGAAGATTAGACTAATTTTCCAAATTATATATGGCAACAAAATGGTAACTTTAATGTAATAGTAATGTTAATAGAATTAGAAACACAAAATTTAAGCATAACACTCTCAGAAAATGATTTTTTTTTTTGCTTTTTGGAAAGGGGAAGGTAGGACAATTGGGGTTAAGTGACTTGCCCAAGGTCACATGGTTAGTTTTTGTGTTAAGTGTCTGAGGGCAGACTTGAACTCAGGTCCTCCTGACTTCAAGGTCAATACTCTATTCACTATGCCATTTAGCTGCACCCCATTGCTTCTTTCTTAATACATGATATTTCACTCCATTGGTAACTGGGAATGCATGAGAACATTTTCCATTATCCAGAACCTGGGCAAGCATGCCATCATGAAACTGATGTAGAGTACTGATGAATTCCTCTGGGCAACCAAATTTTGACACAATTTTCCATAAGCCCTCACAACTCACGGTGTCAAATGCCTTGGTCATATCCACAGACATTGTGTTAATAGGAAAAAATTAAAAGAAATAAAATAGATTTTTTTCTCTCACAAAGTTGTGACTGTGTCTATTCACAGATAGCAAATTGCAATATAACATACCATTCCATTTCTTCCAACTGTCTACGTAAACAATATTAATCATTTCAGACAAGTAGGCCAAATTGGTATTACCCTTACCACAGTTCTTTTGCAGGTTAGATATAGGACCACAGCACAATATGAAGTAGATATTTTGGCAACAACAATTTCATTTTACCATTTAATGTTAGCTTTTTCATTTGTCTTGAATTGTTTCCATCTTTTCTTCTACTTCTTGCAATTGCTAGTTCCCTTCTAGACTCACCTCAAGTGGCATTTCCTACACCAGAACTCTCCTGATTGCCTTTTATTATTATTATTATTTATATTTAATAACATCATTAGTTAACATCACTTTTCCTCCCCCCCAAATTATTTTGCCTTTCCTTTGCAGGGATTTTATATTTATTTGTCTGTACATACACCATTTCTCCCAGTAAAGACTGAAGGTGATTTCTGTTTCATCTTCACTTTTTGTATCCCTAGAACTTAGGGATACCTAATAAATGACTGTTGAATGTTGCAGTTCAGGCAGCTTTACCCTCCAACATTCCATACATATAAACCCAGTTTGTGGCAGTCTCATACTCCTTATTGATCATTTTGTCATTCTTCCTACCCCATTGGAGAAGGCCCTACCCAAAAAAAAAAGTTAAAAAAAGGAAAACTGAGCAAATGATGAGTTTAACATGAAGTTTTGATGACTTTCATGGAATATATTACATAATTGGAAATTTGGGTAGTCTATGATACAGACATCAAAGCCAATGTGAGCCCATGATTTTTTTTTTCATTGTCTTAGATGGTGATACCAAGTATTAGGTCTGGAGCTGACTTTGTTGAATACTTAGATGTTCAAAACTCAGAACCAGAAAGCAATTCTCAAATCATGTGTGAGTTTTAGTAACATTCTGAATGTAAATATTTAAGGCTGTAGCACCATAATAAAATATTTTATAGAAATAATTTTAAAACACTACTAATGATTAGAAATCAGTTTCAGAACCTAATTTTTTCATAGTGCTTTGAACATTTCCCACTCTTCGTTCACAAATACATGCACAGAGAAAGGAACAACTAAATAAAAATATCGATTGCTTAGTTAGAGAAGTCAGTTTAAAACTTATACGAAGCAGAATAGAGCCGAATGGATTGTCATTGTATTTGTAGTGCCTAATGGACTACATCATTTATGCTATTGGAGATCAAAGATTAACAAGGTTTTCTAAGAAGAATTTTTAAAACCCTGATCATAAGCTTGCAGATGTAATATATTTTATTTAGCTCTTTCCTCCTTGTAGTAATTTGTTGCACCTCTGAAAATGTGATTTTAGTAAAACTGTTGTTTATCATAATTATTATCAGCAGAGTAGTAGTAGAATTAATTTATTAGCTGATGATAGTATTTATAATAATTGATTGTATGCCAGTTTTGTGTGTACATATAATATGAGGAAACCTCTGCAAACACAATATTTATTTTTCTTGTCTAATGTGCCTAGTGTTTCCACTGTTGCTGTGCTGAAAAAGAAAGTAATGTTTGATGGGGCACATTGAACTGGTCCCCAGAGATTCCCATGCAATAGCATGTGATAACTTCCAGGGTTACATTTGAATAGCAGTGAAATTTTCTTTAACATTTGCCCAGCTCTAATACAAATTAGGTTCAAAGAATAAAATGCATAACTCTTAGTCTGAACTTATTGTTCCATTTTTTTTCCTAGTGTATCTTTCTCATGAAATGCACTTCCTCTTGGAAGACTAGACTACTTCTGCAAAATTATGCTTAGCACTTTTTAAAAATCACATTCCTATTTCTGATTTTATATTTATCAGTAGGCACCTTCGGCACAACACAGAATTGGAGGCTTTTGTTTGTCACTTTAACAGATATCCCATGTTTTCTATAGGCAAATGAGAAAGTCCTGGGAAATTGGTTACTGAAAATTGAAATGGGAATGGGAGAATCCATTCTGAAACCTGCCTTGTGGTGTTTACCTCAAAGCATGCGTTGGGGTGCTTGCTTGATTTACATTCAGCAATATCTAAGTGCAAATAGTCATCATACACCAAAGTAAACCGGACTATGGGCAATTGCTTCCTCTGTTTCTTCAATTGCAGTTGCAATCCCATAGATTTCGATCTTGACAGGTAGCATAATTAGAAAATTCTCTTTGTCTTATTAAATGTGACTCTCCTCAATAGAATTCACTTCATTGCAGGCAAAGAACAGAAAATATACTTCAAATCTAAAATGGGAAATCAAGGGGGACTGTTTTATTTTTATCTGTCTTTGTGCAAGCGACATTATTATCAAAGGATATTGTAATGCTGAAAATGTACTTTGGGGATTTAAATCACGTATTAGCCTGGAAAGCAAAAAATGCTGTAGGGCCCATGCAATATATTTTCTCATTAATCTGATTGAAAGATTATCCTTCCTATAGCTATGAAAAGTCTAATACCCATATATCCATCTTTCCTGCTAGTAAAATTCAGCTTTGTGCAAAGTCATTGTCTCTTGTGTCTGAGGTCCAATGCTCTTCTTCATTGCTCTATATAAGCTTCTCTGTATTAAAATAAATTCAGAACAGGCCGCCATTTCATGCACACATTTTGATTATTTTATAAGCTGCTGAGGGAAATGGAAGTATCAGCAAGGCGTGCAGTGTGCTGGTAATGTAATGCTGTCATTACCTCAGTAGTCACGTGAAAAAGTTTAGCTATAGTAGTATCGTTGACAAATGTTAAGTGAGTCAAAACAGTGCATTTAAATGAAATGCAGATATGAATGAGCCATTATTACAATCACAACTCCAGCTTAGAGATTATTAAATATGAATATATACACTTGCACAGGAACCTGACATTTGTAATACATAACTAGCTGTGCATTCTCTCCACCCAATCTCCCCCCCCACAACCTTCCCCCAGAGTCAGAATAAAGGAAGTCATTTTGATCAGAGGCTGCATGCAGTAATTGAAGACACTCCTGATGATTTCATGCAATCAGAGCAGCACGTTATTTATGATGAAAATTAAGTAAAAAAAAGAAAGCAGATTTATAGATTGCCTTGCTTATGGTCAATCACCTTTACAAAAGATGAACAGTCCCATCTTTATCCCTTCCCTGGCCCTTACAACATATACCCCTTTACACAAACTAGACTTGCTGAAAATTTCCCTCTAACCTTAGTCATAACTTGCAGCACTGTGTGATTTTAAGCTTTTAATGAAACTATAGAGAAATGTCTCAAACAGAATGATTTCTATTCAGACCTCTTTGAGTGCTGATAGCATGAACAGTATAGATGGCTCCAGCCATAACTGTCACACAGATAATATTCTTTTATGCCTCAAGACACTAAGATGGTGCTGGAGATAACCAAAAGAAATAAGCTGCCTCCATCACTAATCTGCAGTTTTGAAACACTATAGCTTTTGCATGGTTAAGAGAAGGTAAAATAACCTACAAGTGCAATATAGAAATCATTCTTAAAATGAACATGGGGCCTGAGGAATTAGGGTTTTCATATTTATTTTGTAATCCATATGCACTGTGGATTAAATCATCCATATCCTTTTTTATGTGTTTATGTATGACAATTGAAAATGCAAAATATGGTGAAGCCTTTATATTCCCCCAGGATATTTTTTTTAACTCATGTAGTGAAATGAAAAATCTAAGAACAGTTGGCCTTAGTGCTCCCTTTAGAGTTTTACTTTTGAGAGCTTAAGTATGTCCTTATGGTTGGATTTGTAATACATGTAACAGACTGCATATTATGATATTCAGCTAGATCTACCTGAGGACTAGTTGGGAAAAATGCTGATTTTTTCATTCCATACCAACTATTACTGAGGATTATTTCTTTGTTTTTGCACAGTAGTGAAATTTATATTGTATCCCATTGTGTTCTGCACTTTGTCCAGTTTTCTTCTGCATTATGAGCCTGGGATTAGTGAAACAAATTGTAGCCAAAGTTTGGTGAAGATTTTTGTTTTTAAGTCAGAGTGGGAAATGCCTACCTTGAAATTAATTTATTGCTTGCTTTTCACTTCATCTGGAGGTAGGGAATCGTTCTTTCAGACCACCATGGAGAGTTCCTTCACTAACAAATACTAGAAATCTTATTTTATTTGTTCTTATGGGAAATGAAATTTATTCTATCACAGCATTAAAATATACAAGGGAGAGGGAATTTTTTTTTTAAACTAAAACAATTTATCCGTGGACCAGAATCATTTATTCTCCCTAGATTTTTAGATTTTTTTTTCTCCCACCTTCAGTTTAGAAATCCCTAATCAAAAATCCTATTGTTCTGAGAATACAGTCTGACATGAAAGTGTCAGGGAAGCAGCGAAGGAAAAATGATGACCTAAGCATCAGCAGAGTTGGATCCACCATGAAACCAGTTCTTGTGTATGTGTATTTTAAAGACGGTGGGAGCTTTTCAGAGAAGCGAGAGATTGTACTTGAAAGTGGAGAACAATATGCATGATTTTTTTTTTTATTGAACAGAAGAACTATCAATACTAATCTGCTAATTTGTGCCCCAAAATGCAATCATATTGTTGGGACAAAAACACAAAGCATGCAGGAAGCTATTAAATGCACAGCAGTATTTGAAATCGAACCACAGTGACTTGTTGTTATGGCATGCTGACATTATTGGTTCTTGTATATAGTTACATAATGATCTCTGAAGCCAGCTTTAAAAACTGTTCTATAAAACCAGTTAACAGATGTCAAAATCTGGCTCTCGAATCAACTTTCTCAGATCCTTGCTAAGGTAATCTTAACATTCTCTTGAATATAACAAATTAAAATGAGTAAATCATGATATTCTTTATCCTCACCAAAGAGGATCTGTATTGTACAAGTGGCACTCATATTTATTTCCTATTAAAAGTGGAAATGGCATCATTAAATTATATTATGTGTATACATGTATATACATAAGCTTTATCTAAGGAGAATATCAAATAAAGTGATGTGGATATGAGAAAAAAATTATCATTTATCCTGTAAAAATGTATTTCCATCTTAAATATAAATAAAGCATATACTTTTTAATATGGGAATCTAGACTGGAATATAGTATGTGTGTATTATTTCATCTATACAAAAGATGACATATTCAGAAATAATTATTAACTGTAATACTTTTATATAGTTTTGATTATTTCTTGTAATATGACATCTTATGTTATGACAAGATAGGACATTACAAAGGAACCTGGCAGAGATGATATAATGAAGTTAGATATTTATTTTGAGAAATAGTCATTTGACATGGAACTATAGACTTGGTCCCAAATTAGAAATTTAAGGGAAAAAAACATGAAATTATAAGGGCAAAACTAATCATGTGATTCCTTCTTGACATCCTTCCCCATTAAAGCTTCTATGTAAGAGAAATAAAATGCCATATGGAAAAATGAGAATTTAAAGTTTTCAGCATTTTTTCATGTTTCCAAAGTAAAACAAGATGGCATCCAGAAATAGAATTGCCAGCAAACCCTATTCCTGCTCAGGAAACCCTCAGTAATGAAAATGCATAAATGAATTGATTCAGCTGCCCCCATAAACCTCTACTGCTCCTGCCCTTGCAGCTCAGGGCAATACAAATGATTAGTTGTGTATTTTTAATTCATATACACTCAAGTATGTGAATTTTATCCTGACATGGGATGACATGAGATACTGAATAACTAGTAACATTTGAGGGGATGGGAGGTCATAAATCATTTTGTATGATTTACACAAATATTTACTCAGTTTATATGGATACATTTGGAGGATTGGGAGCTCCTATATAAAGGAATATAATCCCATAAGCTGTAATTTTATTTTTCCATGAAAAAAAATATTTTTAAGTCACAAATCACTCTATGGAATCACCAGAAGTTTCCCAAAAATTTTACTGTCAGATAAAGGATAAGTCATTTGAGAAGCAACAAGATATAGTGGAGTTTACTGTCATAAGACTGGGTTTCCAGTCTTGCCCCTGACATTTATTTCCTGTGAGTGCTTGGGCAATTCACTTAGCCTCTCAGCATCAGCTTCCCCATCTGTAAAAGAAGGTTTGTAAACTAGATGACCTCTACGTTATCTTCCAACTTGGAAGCTATGATGCTATGACTTCAAAGAACTTCCCCCCCCTCCTCCCCCCCCCCCGCCCCCTTGAGTCTCTCTTTAGGAAAGTACCTTATAGAGCAACTGAAGTCTTTGAAGGAACCTGATGACTTTCCCAAACAAAGTAGAAAGCTTTCCTGGAATACTAATTGAAAATTTGTGAATTTTAGCTAGGTTCAAAAGAGAGCATTTGCATATGAAAATCAATCATGCTATTTTGGGCTGAGCATCAGAATTACCTGCTTAAGGTTAGATCCTTATAATTTCTTCATATTTCTAAGTAGTCTTGAAATGTCAGAGAATTCTTTCTAAACCTGTATGTCTACCTTTCACCAGAAGGTCTGACGTGTCAATTTGAAAAACTATGCAAGCTTCAGGAAGTTTTGCAAGGAGTTTTATCATATAATTTAGATTACCTCATATTAGTACTATCAGGATTCAGTTTTTTGGGATAGGGTTCACGTGTTTGAGCATAAATCTTTCCTAATTGAGCCAAATTGAGATTGAGCTACCACAATACATACCAGGTGACTTGAAAGTAATGCTTGATTTCCATAAATCACGCAGAAAAATCTCTCTCATTACATAATCTACCACGTGGATATGCTAGTCACTTTTCAGTACAAAGATACCCTGAGAATGCAGTACTGCACTCAAATTTAGGTCAAAGATCTAGAAAAATAGTTCCTGACCTTTTTTGTTTCTCGGATTCCTTTATCAGTCTTTGGTAAATAATAGTCAAGTGATGACGACCCACAATCTGTTCTTCAAGGACACGAAAATCACAAGTACCACACTTCACTGTGGGCTGCTGATTTTTTTCAAGTATCGCAAAGTGACAAAAAATGGCCCAAGAGATAGATACTGTGGTGGATTGGGACAGACCCCTTGCCTCTACTACAGAGACAACCTGCCCTTCACCAGCACAGTCCTGCACAAGATCCAGAGACTCATCTCATCTTACCCATGGGCCTGATTCCAGTCTTCACTCAGAACACCCATTTTTGTGGTTACTTCCTGTCAAAGGACACCCACAAAATACCACTCTTGATCTCCATACACTGGGACTCTCCACTTCAAAGACCAGGCATTTTTTTGTTGTTGTTGTTGTTGTTTTTTGCCTTTTGGAGAGCAATTGGGGTTAAGTAACTTGCCCAAGGTTACACGGCTAGTATTTTTGTGTGGGTGTTAAGTGAATCAGGCCTCAACCGAACTTGGGTCCTCCCGACTCCAGGGCCAGCACTTTTACTCACTGCGCCACCTAGCCACCCAGACCAGGCATGTTTTGACCTGAACAACTTCGTTCATGAAAAAGAGGCCTTCCAAGCAAACAAGGCCTTTGTATTCTTTGCTGCAGGGAAGCACATGTGCCTAGTGGCAGTACTGACCTAAATGGTGATCTTTCTCTTCCTTACCACTGTCCTCCAACATTTCAAACTGAGCCCACTGGAGAAGCCTGAGGACATAGACCTGACCTCTCAGTTTACAGGCCTGGGCAAAGTGCCCCTGCCATATTAGTTTCCATGTGCTAGCCCACTGAGCTCCTGCCCTAGGGGATGCCTGTGATCCCTTCCCCTCTGTGTTTTTGGTCCAATAACCCCTCCCAAAAAGATAATAGTAATAATAATCTTTGGCAAAGCCTATATCCCTTCTCAGAATAATGCTTTTAAATGCATAAAATAAAATATATAAGATTACAAAAGAAACCAAAATTTAGTCAAAATAAATATTTGTCCCTATCAAACTTTGTGAACACACTGGAATCTATACTAAGAGAGTATGTGGGCCCCAGTTAATTCTGATCTTGACACTTCCTTTCCAAACCTGGTTGATATCCTTAGGTTTCACTTTGTTTTCTTATTTCTCTGGGCTCTTACTGCCTTAAATTCATGGGGATATAAGATTTAGAGCTGAAAGGGCTTTTAAAGATTATCAAGGTAAATCTTCCAATCTCCTCCTTTTTATAGATGAAGAACTGAGGCCTAAGAAGAGAAAGTAACTTGTCTTGATGTGGGCTCTTACCCAACATCATTGTGTATAATTGTAATTGTAAGGGAATGTCATCAAGTGGAAAGGAGCGATGGATTTGAAATTAGAGAATCTAAGTCTTAATCTAAACTCTGCTGTACATTTAGCTTATCTGGGTCTCTGGATCCTTAACTATAAAATACAAAGATTGGGCTAGGATCACAGGATTACAGATTTAGAACTGAAAAGGATTTTAGAGGCCCTCTAGTCTAACTTCATCTCACATTTGGTAAAACTGAACCAAACCAAAGTGACTTAGACAAGATCAAATAAATAATATGCTTCAGAAGTTGAATTTGAACTTAGATTTGACTCCCAATATGGAACTATTGCCAGTAGAACATGTTTTTTTTTTTTCCCTCCACCCCACTAACAATACAAATTAGCATGAAGAAAATTTAGGACTAGAAAGGAATAAACCAGTATCAAAGGTTATCCAAAAAGTAAGAATGTTAATGAAACTTAGAACACACTAAATTGAAATTCTACTCTATTTTTCTAGTAACTAGTTTCCCCTAATATCCAAAGAAGCCTAATTATGATCAAGTAAACACTAAAGTTGAAAGGATTATGAAAAGTATTTTTGTCATCAGGTTATTTATTTACTTATTTGTTTATTTATTTTTTTTGAAGCACCTTGTTCCTAAGAACCTTGTGAAATAGGTAGTGTGTATATATGTGTGTTTGTATACACACACAGATACATATACATATATGTACATACATATGTATATGTATGTATGTATGATCCCCATTTTGCACATGAAGAAAATGAAGTGAGCCTTTAACTGAGGACCTCTTAATTCCAAATCCAGGGGTCTTTTTGTAAAAATAACCAAAAGAGAGAAAAAATATCTAAACAGTTGTAAGAGTACTTCTTCTATTAGTAGTCTATTCATTTTACAATATAATTTTAACTAATGGTCTCTGATTTAAAAACAGTGCAGAACCATCAAGAAAAATATTCAATTCAGGATGAAATGATTACTAACAATATTCTTACTACAACTAGCTAATATGGCTGTGGGGGCTTAAGATCTTCTTAAGTAATCACACACCTCTCAATAAGATGTGGCCATGAATTAATCAGATGGTACTTTTGGAAGCTGAGATAGTTGAAAAATGGTCAAATTGTCTTGGTTTTCAAGGCATGTAGATAGACATGTATGTAGATAGGTCATGATTAACAAGATGGAGAACTAGACATTTTCTCTAATCCCTGCAACCCCTCAAACCTCTTCAAAACAGAAATTATGCAACAAAGATAAATAAACTTCAATGGTCTCCATATTCTAAGACCCTCAGAATCCAAAAGAAGGTTAAAAACAATTCCAAAACATACACTGATGCTCAGTGACCTTGAGCTCACTCAGCACTTCCTCTGTCACCTCTCACAGTAAGGGTACTAAAGCTGAACTAGTAGACCCAAGGACATGAGATATGCTTACAACAAAATCCAGTCCCCAGACTGTGGCCTCTGCCTCCCTCTTTCCAGTGGTATGTTAACTCCACTGTTAAAAAGGTGGCCACAGCCCCACAGGAGCAAAATCCAGCCAGGATCCATAACCTATGGAACCAGTATTACAAAGCTGTGACTTGACAGTACTGGGGAAGTCAACTCTGTAGCATCAGCAGAACAGAAGCTGCATCAACAACTAATTACCACCAGCAGAACTGGTGCTAGAGTAAACAGTCCTGTTGTACCAGTGTTGCAAAATTCCAAACTTCCAATGCTGGTCCAAAAACTAAGGAAGAGGATGAATGGGATAGAATATCAGCCTAGTATATTGTGTCTATGGAGGGAAGGAGGAGGGCTATGCAGCACTCCAATAAATTTGAGGGAAAGAGCAGAGCATCAAGCTGGGCCCAGTTCTGATCACCCAAAAGTCACTTGGTAAAATATGAATTTGCCTAGGATGGGAAGAAACTGAGATGCTTTGAAATTCCGCCTAAGAAACCACACTCAAAGGGGAAGGAGTCAGAAAATGAACAGTGGGAAAAATGGGGGAGTGGATGATGAAATCACCATGGATTTCAGGAAGAAAAAAACCTCAGAGACTTTGAACATAACTAGATACTTCAACAGGAAAAAGAGTATAACAGAAGGAAATATAACTTCTAGATCTAGTAAATGAGTTCAGAAATCTATGAATAAATACTACAAAACAAGGGGGAAAATGATTCAATAGTTGATGAGACCCTATGGAATTTGAGGAGAACATAGAACCACAATATGCTGTTGTTGAGTGGTTCAGAAGAGAAGAGAATTAGTAAAATTGATAGACTTGCACAACAAAAATAATGGTCAGAAATAGAAAAACTGAAATCTGTAATGCAAGCCTCACCAAAGACATATAGAAATCTGGTTTGAACATGAGGAAGAATTGTAGCATCTGTGGATTTAGTCAAACTTCAAGGAAAAGGGTAAATTTGCTGTAAGTTTACACAAACACACACACACTTTCAAAAACTGGTTTTTGGCAGTTGTACAGGGGAAGCTAGATGGTGCAATGGATAGAGCACTGGACCTGGAGTCAGGAAGATCTGAGTTCAAAATCTCAGACACTTAACAGCTGTGTGATCCTAGGCAAGTCACTTAACCCTGTTTGCCTCAATTTCTCCATCTTTTTAATAAACTGGAAAAGGAAATGACAAATCACTCCAGTGTCTTTGCCAGGGAAACATCAAATGGGGTTACAAAGAGTCAGACAAAACTGAACAACAATATAAGAACTTTAACGTTCCACTTTCTTTTTAAGAATTAAAATAATCTACCAAGATTATTGCCTAGGAACATAGGATTTAGGGTCGTTAAGAGTGTTTTGAGATGATGATGATGAAAAAGAATGAAAACAAAAGAGCAAGAAAAAAAGAAAACAAAGGCCTCAAATGAGTCCTTAGGCAATAGATATTTATAATACCTTTGTATTCTCTGAGAAAGTCATATGAGGTATAACTGCATCAAGGAGAAGGTTATGGCTAAGTACAGAATGAAACTGACACTCTGAAATAAAAGCTGAATGTATAGAATACATTTAAAATAATAGCTACTCAATACCATTCTCAATGTCTACCTTCAAAGTTATAAAATAGACCTTAATAGATTCAGAAAGTATCCTAATACAAACCTGTGAATATTAGTAAACTAGGACTGATCACCCTAAGTTAATTATAGAAAAATTGATATTTCCAGAGAGAGAGAGAGAGAGAGAGAGAGAAAGAGAGAGAGAGAGAGAGAATTGTAAGACCTTCTTAGATGGTACATTATAAGTCTTTTAAATGTTTTTTAGAATAAGTAGGAATTATTTCATGGAGCAATGATAAAAGCTGATAATAACTAAAAACCAATGGATTTGTTGAATGTAACCAAGTGTGTTTTTGCCTCTAAATGGAGGCTATGAAATAACTAATATCCAAGAGTGGAAGCAAAAAGCCTTCCACAGGTGATATCCACTTTAAATCAACCAACAATATATTACAAATAACTAACTGAAGCCTATTTATTTGTGAAAATGAAAGTGTTATGATGGCAGTTCAGGACTAGGTCTTTTCCACCAGAAATTACAGAAGGATTATCCTTGAGGACCCTAGGCTTAGTAATTAAAATAAAATATACATGGAAGTGGTAGAGACTGCAGCACATCCCTGCAGGCTAACTCTACTACAAATGCAAACATTATATTCTAGAAAACTCAACCAATTAACTCTATTGGAAGTGACTCATTCTCATAGACTGTTGTCTAAAATCGCCCAGACATAATATTGTTTCATTAAAAATTAAGAACAACAACAAGAAAAAGCAAAAAAAAAAAAAGGATGCATTATAGGGGTGGCTAGGTGGCTCAGTGAATTGAGCACCGGCCCTGGAGTCAGGAAGACCTGATTTCAACTCCAACCTCAGACACTTAACACAAAAACTAGCTATGTGACCTTGGGCAAGTCACTTAACCCCAATCAATCTACCTTCCCCCCTCCAAAAAAAAAGAGTTAAGAACAATGGTTTTAATAAATGTCAGCATACCAACCACTCAATCTATACAAAAATACATAGAGTTAAAAAGTCTTCAATATACTTTGGTGAGATCAAGTCATGAGAGAGTAAAATAAGCCATATATCATTCCTGTTATTCAGTATACTACCAGAATTGTATTGAAGATGTTTTCTGTAAGCTTCCAGGGGATTACTTAATGTCCTAATACTTTTAATCATCTTCAAAGCTATTTTATCCACCTGTGCAAGAGTAAATGCCAAAAGTTTAAAGTGATGCAAGGAGACAGAATAATATTAAAAGAGAAAGAAAGGAAGAAAGAAAGAAAGAAAGAAAGAAAGAAAGAAAGAAAGAAAGAAAGAAAG
>NW_027186304.1:88790579-88824507 GCF_028583685.1 Petaurus breviceps papuanus
AAGAAAGAAAGAAAGAAAGAAAGAAAGAAAGAAAGAAAGAAAGAAAGGAAGGAAGGAAGGAAGGAAGGAAGGAAAAGAGAGAGAGAAAGAAAGAAAAAGAAAGAAAAGAAAAAAGAACAAAATAAATTATTTAAAATCAATCCAAAACTATAGTATAGAGGAATAAGAAGCAGAAAAAGTACAGGAAAATGACCTGAGAAATAATGTAGAAAACTTTCTGTTCATATACATGATCAAAAGAAATCCAACACAACAAAAACACAATTTGAAACAATTTTAAATAAGAAAGCTTGCATACTGTTTATACGATAAACAACACCATTACTATATCAATGAAGGATACTGAAACTTTAGCTTCATCATAAAATAAGAAAGCTTTTGTAGTGAATAAGACTCATAATTATTTGTTCAGTTGCTTCAATGGCACATGAATAAGTAGCAAGATACTACATTTTCCTTTCTGATGCAAGACTGATCTCATTGTTCTTAACAGAAGTCATTACATATTTGGTAGCAAAAAATGAACATAACACTGCCTGCTCCAAACATAGGTCAACTACACATTTATATAATTTACTAAAGCAATCACAGCTTATACTTAAAAAAATCTATAAATACTTAAAAATCACATTGACTGAGAAGACAAATTTTTAAAAAATAATGGTAATAATAACATATATTACTTCAAGGTTTACCCTTTTCATTTATTACCTCACTTGATCCTCATAATCACCTAGAGAGGTAGGTGCTGTTATTATCCCTATTTTATAGCTGAGGGAACTAAGACACAGATAGATTAAGTGATTTGCCTAGGTTCACACAGCTATTAACTGAAACTGGATTCAAACTCAGGTTTTTCCTGACCCAGGTCTAGTGTTCTTTCGCTCTGTATTGTTTAGTATGTATTCTCCTATGTTAGCTATTTCTGGTTACCGCCATCAAATTGGATAAATTAGTTTCTTTGATATGCATGTTCACTATAGAACTGGTATTTGGTGGGCAGGAAGTTTAAATCTTGGAGATAAAATTTTGGGACTTGATAATTAAATAATAATCAGGATCTCCATTGAAACTGAAAACCTCATCAATAGACTAATAATATTGAAGGAAGATAAAACTCCAGCCCAGTCCTCCCTCTCTCTAAAGAAATCAGAGTGGTCAGCTTCTGCCCTCCACCTCCTGCTTATCCTCCTGGCAGGAATTAAAGTCTCCCGTGGAGAAGAGTGGGGCAAATAGTGGCTAGATATGTCTAGTCTGCCCTGCTTTAAGCCGCACAACACCACCTTGTTAAATGAGGATCACAGCTGTTGAAACACATGGGGTCTGGTGACATACCCCCAGCCCTTGCTACATGTTGGGACTCACTACATTGCGTATGAGAAATTACAGAATTCCATTAGTGACTCCCAAAATGAGAAATGAAGGCTTTTCTTTTTAACACTAATATCTTTCCAGCAATTTTGCATGATTGTGAGTCACGCAATACTAGATCCCCGGAAAAAATCAAAAGTAAATGTCAGTCAAAAGGCAGTGGAAAAGTGAGTAGGCTCAGACATCTAACAAGTAAGGACAATGAGGAAGAACAGGACTAAAGGATGTCATTAAAGATATGTATGAAAAAAGATAATGGGGTAGTGACAATGAAAACAAGGAGTTTTAGATGGCCCATTTTCTGTCAGTCTTGACAGCATTCACATTTTTTGTTAGTTGTTAAATTTCTACTTTTAAGAATATCTATTCTGCTTATTTTTCTTCCATGGTTGATCATTCACATTCTTCATTCAATCTTACTAATTCCTTTCAACACTATTACCTATGCAAGAAGTCTGAAAGTACAGTTATATTTAGGCTCATGTCACATCTCAGAGGCCTATGTAATCCCCAAACACAAAGTAGATTGCAGATTCTATATGACTCTGCATAGCTTGGAGAGTTTCCAAATTTCATCTAAGCTAGGTATTAACAATGTGGTCATTATTTTTAAGTGAATTTCCCCAATAAAACACTCATTTAAACATAAAGTTTAAAAAGTAATTTCAAAGTGAAATGTGAATTATTTTTATATTGTTCACTATTTCATATTACCTATGCTTCCAGTGGTACAGAAAATTAGGTGATTATATAAAGAGTAAGAATGAGAATCAGTATGGTGGCTTGCTAGAATAGAAGTAGAAACATACAGTAATTTGGCAAAAAATTCAGTGGTGCTCTTGGAAGAAGACAGATGGATTCAGTCTAAAGAAATTTAATCTGTGACTCACATGGTCTGAGGGCACAGGTATTGCCATTGTTGGAATGTTCTGTTCAACAAGTACCATCCCTTTCAGACAAGAATGTGGAGTCATTGGAACCAATCAAGTTCAGAAAAGAAAATTGAGGACATTGTCTGAAAATCACCTTAAGTATCTTGTCTGGTTTCTTTTCCTATGTATTTCCATCCTCAGTCTACCTTATCCTTAGTAGCCAGAATTATTTCATGTAAATGTCATTTTGATTTCATGGTCTGTTTTCTGAAGTGAGGCTGGAGTAAGGAGATAGAAATTGCCTTGAAAATTAAACTTGAAACTCTTAATTATGATTTTCAAGGTTGTGTCCTACTTGTCCTTTCTTTACTTAATGTTCTCATTTTCTACAATCTAACCTTTCACTGGGGACAAACACTCTTTGCACAGCCTAGACAACACAGAAGCCACCTTCTTTTCTGCCACATCTAAAATGTCCAACAAACCAGGATCTTTTCAGTCTTTCAAATTTGTCACTTCCATGAGACCCTCTTAGCTTAAACCCAACTGGCTCCTGGCATTTTAGTGACTACAGCAATTACTTTTATTAATATCAGTATGGTACAAAGTTGTCTTCATTGATATCACCATCTTCATCATCCTGATTGTTATCATCATCAGGAAATGCTTACTTAACTAATATCTACTATATCCAAGATATTTTGCTAGCTACTTAAGATACAAAGAGTTTTCCAACACAAATTCTGCCCTAAGTGCTTACAATCTTATTCTAGAACTAGGACATATCACATCCAAATAAAAAGATAAATAACAGTTCAAGATAGTATAATGCTCAGTGCCGCATGAATGGAATAGACATAAAGTATGATAATAGTTTTAGAGGAGGGAAAGGTTACTGTCACTTGAAGCAGTAAAGGAAGACTTCAAGGAGAATTGGAATTGAATCTGGGCCCTGAAGGAAGGTTAGACCCTAGGTTAAATAGAGAAAGAAATTAAGGTAGTGGAGTGACCAAAGAATCTGGAATGTAAATTTAAACAGTAGTATTTTAGCAAAATCTGAATATCACATTAGAATGTATAGTCAGCAATGAGCCCATGCTAGAAACTATTTTATTATACCAAGCATGAAGTTATGAATTCGGTTAGAGTGGTAGTAATAGAAATATAACATGAGAAATGGATTTACCTATGTGTCTATGGAAATGTCACTCAGCCTCCCTGGGCCTTAGTTTCCTTACCTGTTAAATGAAGTTGTTGGACTAGGTAACCTTTAAGGCCCCTTTCAGCTCTGGATCTGTGATGAGAGACATACTGAAAAGGAAAGATATTCACAACTTGATGATCAATGATCAATTAGATTGGAAGGGAAAGGGAAGAGTAATGAATAACTCCCAAGATTTCAGCATCTCATGGTTGAGAGGTGAAAGATGCCATTGTTAGAAAGAGTAAGCCTAATTGCTGGGGGAATATAATGAACTTGGCTTTTAGAATTGTCTTCAATATGTTGCCTTTAAGCCAAAGAACAGTTTATGATAGTTATAGTACAGGTTTCCTCTTACAACCAAAAGGACATGAATTTCTATAAAATAAATGACACAGGCTGCCACAATACTGACTCTCATTCAATGATATTAATACATCCTGAAAATGATCGAGGAGGAATACAGAAGAAAGTGGATTGGAAGACTAGAAATATATTACCTGAAAAATTCATTCACCCCAAACTACTTTAGCATTAATTATTAGGGTATTATAGACATTTTGATTGGATAAATAGCCTCTGACAAGCCATGGTTAAATCTCCACCTTTTGCATTCACTGTTAAGCTGATCAGCATTCATGCAATTTATTTGGAAACATGGATGCTTGTCCACTAGGGGCTGAACTCACATCACTAAGGCTTTTAGCATAAGCCACTGAACAATCATAACGCAATAATTACTTCCAGATTCTTCTTGCTAGAATAGGACTTGAATCTGTGCTCAGAGAGTAAATTCTCTGTAGCCAGTATCAATTATGAGTCATCCAGTCTTCAACTATTGGAATTTCATATGATATAACCCAAAAGATGTCCATGGCTCTCGACTCCTATGCCAACAAGAATTTTTAGGGGAAAGAAAAGTTAGAAGTTGTTTGGTGGTTACTTTAAAAAAATAAAGATCTCTTTTTTTTTTTTATTTTGGTAAGTCACATTACAGATGCATTCACAAGGATTATCCATTTAAGGAAAAAGAAAGCATTTTAAGAAAATGACTTCATTTGGTAGAAAGCCTAAAAAACAGAGACTATACCCAATAATATGATAATTCTAAAAATCTCAGAGAGAAAGAGGAAGAGAAAGAGAAATAATGAGACAGAGAGAGAGAGAAAGAGAAGATCTGCCAAGGAAATATCCTATTTTTTGTAATCTGAGTATTTTAAAACATAAATCCTTCCAAATATCAAATGTTCCTTTTTGAGCCATTTCTCATACTACTGGGTACATGAATACAACCACTTTCTCCTGAAACATGGTTTTCTTAATCTTTTTCTGTGTAACAGTAAGCCCACTGTAGAAAAACACCATTGCTACAATGATAGAGGAACTGTTCAGTCCTGCTGCTATCTAGAGAAGGGAAGATTGCAAATATTTAGGAATGACCTACTGACCTAATTTTTAACAAGTAGTTAACCTAAAAAAGAAATTCTACTTTAAGACAGAAACAAGAAACAAATCATGCTTTCCAAATACTTGACAAAGAATCAAGTTGAATTAGTGCCTGAACTGAGGAAAACTGTTACTAAGCTTTTCAAATTGTCATATATAAATAGAGTGAGGAACACTAATGGGAAAGGCCTGTAGCCTCCTCCTCTGGATATTCCTCATAAGTCCTTCTTTTACTTGGATACCTTTTAATAATTTATAAGAAAATCAAAACATAAATGCTATTTCTAGTGTCTGTTTAATATATTCATCTTTATCAGAAATGCTGTCATATTACAAATGAATTATTATTTCCTTGATTTGTATCACAGGTTTAACAAAATCAGACTGGAATAGTGTTGTGATATGTGTGTACCTGTTTATTATCATTGATGTGTTTCGAAGCCAATTGTGTTATGTCTCTATTTCTTGATTCATGAAAAAGAACATCATTTAGTGTGAAAGGATATTATCTATTATGAAATATGGAAGAAATAATATTAAAAGGGAAAAATATATAAAGTTAAAATAATAAATAACTGACCCCAATTTTTTTTTAAAGCAATCGGGGTTAAGTAACTTGCTCAAGATTACACGGCCAGTTATTTCTGGGTGTGGTGCCGAGTATCTGAGCCTGGATTTGATTCAGGTCATCCCGACACTGGAGCTGGTGCTCTTACTCGCTGAGCCACCTGGCCGCCCTGAAACCAATTTTTTAAGAATTGTAGTATCACTGTTGTAAGCATTCCTTTTCCAGGTAAAGATAGCATGATTTCAGTAAATAGTTCAGTGAGTTACTGAAAAAAAAAAACTGTATCACTGTGTCTATAACTTTCTTATTATTAGCCTCTATAGAAATAGGTTGCTTTAGTCATAGGAGCATAGATCTAGAGCTGTGTGGGTCACATTCAAATTCAAGTGTACTGGCTGTAGAGCCTTTCCCCTGCACCACACCCAAACTCCAGCAATAACACACCATCAAGCCAATCGTTGAAGCCTTTTCAGTTTGTTGTGACCTACAAGACTTAGTACAACACTTACTCAGTTTATCACCAAACAATAAAGAGGCACAAAAGGGACTGCTTATTACAATATCTTGAATTTATACAGTGCTTTACAGTGTACAAGGTGCTTTACTCATAGTAGCCTTGTGAGGTAAATAATGAAAATGTTCTTATCTCTAGATTACAAATGAAGAAACAATGACTCAGAGAGGTCAAATGACTTGCCAATGATCAGGAAGTTACTAAGTGGCTCTTGTCTGGTTTATGACATAAGAGGAGCATTTATAAGCTGGGGAGTATCAGGAGGCAGACAACCAGGATGGTAAAGGGTTCAGAGCTCAACATATATAAGAATTGGTTGAAGGAAATGAGCATGTTTGGCTTGGAAAAAAAAATTTACAGAGGACATAATAACAATATTCCAGTGTTTGATGAGCTATCAAGTAAAGAAGAAATTAGCCCTGTTCTGTTTGTCCCTGAAGAAATAGGTGGAAGTAGAAAAAGATCAACTGATACTTGATGTCAGGAAAAAATTTCTAATAATTTGGGCTGTCCAGATATGGAATTCATTGTTTCAGGGGTTGGTAGACTCTCTTCCTTGAAATTCTTAGGCAGATGCTGCTTGTCCATTTGTAAATGATTTTGTAGTGGAGATTCTTTCATGTATTGGTTGGACTAGATAACTACTGAGGCCTCTGCTTATTCTCAAATTAACTGATTCTGTGATTCTGGAGTCATTATTAGAACCACATCCTCTAATTCCAAGTCCAGTGCTTTTTTCATTACACTTTGTTCTAATTTTTCACCTCATGTGCTCATTGCTACAACTCTTTACCTTCACTGTAAATAATAGATGATTTATCACTCTGTTCAGATAAATAGAGATGATCTTAGACATAAGGTCTTTTTTTCTTTTTCATTACTGACCTGAGAGTATGAAACTCAGTCTCATTGGATAATCAGCAGCTATAGTAGAGAGTATAGCAAGAATCTTTCCTCTTGTTTAAGTCTCCATTTCTTGATTTCATGGTGAGATTGTGATGAGTGACTCCCATTTACCCTTGAGCTCAGCATTAAGGTAATTACATAATAAACCACAATCAATGAGAACCCTTAAATATGGCCACTTTGTGTTCAGATGTTATTGTTTTTCAAAACACAAATCTTGACAACCAATTCTGGCTCACCCACATATGGAATTCAGAGTGTAAAGGAGATTTGTTGGCAGGCAGGAAACCTGAAACCTGATTTATCTCTGTTATTAGACACTGTATTAAAGGAGATATTTACATTCTCTTGCATAACTGAAGGTTAACACTAAGAAGGATCTGTGTTTAATTTAATAAAATGAGTAAGCAATTGATCACCAGTTCATATTTCTCATTTTACTCCCTTTTGTTTATTTCATTGGTTCTTTTATTTTCCCATGGTCCTGTTGAGGCTTGCCTGTCAGAAAATATGCTATAAGTATGAGCCAAACCACAGTAAAATGATTCTGCCTAACCCTAAGAGTTCCAACCATTTCATTTCATATTTTATAATAAGATATGACATGTCAATTTAAACAAAATACACAATATTTGCTGACTGCAGTGAAAAGTTTATATTAAAATAATGTGTTGCCGTCAAGGGTGGATAATTGAACATCCAGTAGGTAATTTCTGGCAGAGTACATGAAATAAGTAAAAGCAATGTCTGTTAACAAAGGGTAGATTTCTTGTAGATAATGTTACTATAGTCAGTAACTAGAATTTTACAGTTCCTGATTTAGGTTCTTATGCAAGAGAAAATTAACTAGAAGCGTGTACATAGCCATTAAACTCAAGTTGATCCAAACTCTCACAATAGAACATAATCTTTGATTGGATCCAGTTCTGACTGATAAGTGACTCCATCAATTTCACTCTGAATGGTAATGAAGTCTGAAAAAGCTCAAGAACTCAAAACAAAATTTAGCTAAAACTGCCAAGTTTTCAATGTAATTGGTAGGGATTTGAAACCCTAGCAAAATTTCTCTGCTCTTAAACAATAATGCTCTCTCGCGCTCTCTCTCTCTCTCTCTCTCTCTCTCTCTCTCTCTCTTTCTCTCTCTCTCTCTCTCTCTCTCTCTCTCTCTCTCTCTCTCTCTCTCTCTCTCTCTCTCTCTCTCTCTCTCTCTCCCCATGTGAAGAACTTCTCATATTCTAGGATGCATACCCTTATCCAAGTTTACAACATAAAGGAAAGACATGGCATTTCCCCAAAAGGATATTGCTTAAAGCATTCTAATTCATCCCTCGATTATGTTCTGGACTTTTGGCTAGAGTGGGCACCATATATCAGCAAGGTGGTCTTCTTGAATTCAGACGAGAATCACAATACTTTCAATGATCACTTATAGAAGAGAGTGAAAGTTCCAGCTATGTCTCCAAGGAATCAACATCAAGATCTATAATACATTAAACATTGAGTTAATCTTAGGAAACATTTTAAAATTCATTTTCCTATTTAATGAATACCAAGTATCCTATCAGCTTTGTATACTTTTAAAATTTGGTCTTACCATCTAATGCTACCTTATCTGAAATGAATGGAAGTAGCCACAGTGTTCAATGTAAAGTGATCTCTATTCTGTGATGACAAAGGAAATGACTAGAGATACTTTGGAGAAAATTAATTATCTATAGTGTAATGTCTAAAATAATGTCTATCATGTTGGCTTCAGATACCCAGACCTAGGAAGGAGATACATTGAACTTTCAGTAGCTCTGTCTCAAAAAGTAGACTCTTTACCACTATCCCTAAATATACAACCTTATTTTTTTCTATTTAAGTCCCCAGTCACAGTCTTTCTGCATGTTTACACAATTAAAATAAAGACATACCCTTATGTTTTAGATTGTTTTGGGAGTGAGTCAAAAGTTATCTTTCCCCAGAAGATATAAGCCACATCTGACATATGATAGAGGAATCATTCCAGGCTGATTGCAATCCTTATACAGAGCATATACCAGCCAAATTGGTCTACTTGCTGTTTCCCATATACAATAAGCCATCGCCATCTCCCTTTCTTTGTTCAGGCTCTCTCTGTGCCAATATAACACAAATGTTTAAGTTACAGTGAGTGAGATACACAGGAATATACATAGACACAAAATGTAACCAGTTTCATGGTGTTATGACATACAGTAGGCACACACCAATGTCATATAATATATTGATTTCACATCTTACTTGGGAACACCTACTACTCTATGGTGGCTTATTTACTCCAATTGGTACAGTTACTAGAGATAAACCACCACTACATAGTGGTGTTCAAACTACATTCAAACTTTCTCAGAGTTCTAGAGATGAACTTTTTAAAAATTTTCCTGATGATGGAAAATATTTGCCTACTTACCATTCCAGCTTTTTTACATTAAATATGAGAATATATGCATATAGATATATAAAGAGATACACACATATATGTATATATATCCACATATATTTGATATATGTATATATTATATATGTGTATACCTAAAACATGTATGGTTATTTACATATATGTGTATAAAATCAATCACTCCCAAAGTAGTACAACCACATAAACCATGATATTTACATACTAAGTACTCATAATAATCATACTTTTAGATCTTTCTTAAAATAGTTTTGGATTAATTTATTTTAGTCTTCAGTATTCATTTCCACAACATTTTGACATCCAAATTTTCCCCCCATCTCTCCCTTCCCCACTACCTCAAGATGGCATGCGTTCTGATTACCCCTTTCCCCAGTCTGCTCTCCCCTCTATCACTGTCCTCCCTTCTATCCCCTCCCACTTTCTTATAGGACAAGATAGATTTTTATACCCCATTGCCTGTACATCTTATTTCCCCAGTTTCATGTGAAACTATTTTTGATATTTATTTTTAAGACTTTGAGTTTCTGATTCTCTCCCTTCTTCCTTCAACACCCACCCTCACTGAGAAGGCAAGAAATTCAGTACATGTTATACATGTGTAGTTATGCAAAACATTTCCATAATAATAGTCATGTTGTGAAAGACTAACTATATTTTTCTCCATCCTATCCTGCCACCCTCTTTATTCTATTCTTTCCTTTAACCATGTCCCTTTTCAAAAGTTTTGCTTCTGACTACCTCCTCACCCAGCCTGCCCACCCTTCTATAATTTCCCACCTTCTCCTTGCACCTTTCCCCCTATTTTCCTGTAGGGTAAGATACCCAGTTGAGTGTGTATATTATTCCCTCCTTAATCCAAATCCGATGAGAGTAAGGTTCACTCATTCCCTCTCACCTCCCCCTTCTTCCCCTCCATGTTAAAAGCTTTTCCTTGCCTCTTAAGTTACAAATGTCATCTTTCCATTTAGGAATGTAAACAGTTCAACTTCAATAACTCCCTTATCTTTTTCTCTTTCCTGTTTACCTTTTCATGCTTCTCTTGATTCTTATATTTGAAAGTCAATTTTTTAATTCTACTCTTGTCTTTTCATCAAGAATGCTTGAAAGTCTATTTCATTAAATATCCATTTTTTCCCAGAAGGATTATGCTCAATTTTGCTGGGTAGGTGATTCTTGGTTTTAATCCTAGCCCCTTTAACCTCCAGAATATCATATTCCAAGCACTCTGATCCTTTATTGTAAAAACTGCTAGATCTTATGTTATCTTGATTGTGTTTCCATAATACTTGCATTTATTTTTTCCTTTCTGGCTGCTTGCAATATTTTTTCTTGACCTGAGAACTCTGGAAATTGACTACAATCTTTCTATGAGTTTTCCTTTTGGAATCTCTTTCAAGAGGCAATCAGTGGATTCTTTCCATTTCTATTATACTGTCTGGTTATAGAATATGAGGGAAGTTTTCCTTCATAATTTCCTGAAAGATTGTCTAGGACCTTTTTTTGATCATGACTTTCAGGTAGTCCAATAATTTTTCAATTATCTCTCCTGTCTCCTGTCTAAATAATATCTCCTAGTCTTCTATTTTTTCATTCTTTTGGTTCTGTTTTATAATTTCTTGATTTCTCATAAAGTCACTAGCTTCCATTTGCTACATTCTAATTTTGAAGGAATTATTTTCTTCAGTGATATTTTGGATCTCTTTTTCCATTTGATTGGTTCTGCTTTTTAAGTCATTCTTCTCCTGATTGACTTTTTGGACATCTTTTGTTATTTGAGTTACTCTATTTTTTAAGGTGTTATTTTCTTCAGTATTTTTTTGGGTCTCCTTCAGCAAGCTGTTGACTCATTTTTCATGACTTTCTTGCATTGCTCTCATTTCTCTTCCCAATTTTTCCTCTACTTCTCTTACTTTATTTTCAAAATCATTTTCAAGCTCTTCCATGGCCTGTGACCATTTCATATTTTTCTTGAAGGCTTTTGATGTAAGAGCTTTGGTTTTGTTGACTTCTTCTGGTTATATGTTTTGATCTCTTTGTCACCAAAATAAGATTCTGTAGTCTAGAGTTTTTTTTCTCTGTTTTCTCATTTTCCCAGCCAAATATTTGACTTTCTAGATCTTTGTTAAGTTTGCACTCTGCTTCCTGTGTGCAGGGTGTCCTGTCCCAAACTTTAGGTGTTTTGTGCAGCTATGTTCAGAAATACTTCTAGGGGCCTGTAAATTTTCAGTTCTTCCAAGGTGGTATGATCAAAGGGGAAGTTTTTACTCCTTTCCTGGCCTATGCTATGGTCTGTGAGTGACCACAAATACTCTTTTCTATCTTGGAACTTTGAGGAGGGTTCCCTCTCCACTGCAGCCACAGACTCTGCCACACCAGCATCTCTCTTTGCCCCAGGACCACCATCCAGAACTGTGACCCAAATTCAAGCGCTGGCCAATCCTGCCTCAGTGACAGCAAAGAGATCCCTGCAATCTTCCTCTGATCAGCTGCTCAATCCCCACACTGTATGTGGGCTGGGAGTTCTGGAAGCAGCTGCTACTGCTACTGCCATCACTACTACTCTGGTAGGGTCCGCTAGGGCTGAACTGCGCACCTCTCTCACTCAGGTCTGACAGAGTTTTCCTACTGACCTTCTATGCTCTCTTTGGTGTTTGTGGGCCAAAAAGTCTGGAAACTACCACAGATGCCAGCGATTCAGTCCCCTGAGGCCTGCTCCAACCCCATCTGTGCTGGCATGGCGCACACTGGACTGTGCCCTGCTCCCAGCTTGGTGCGATAGAACCTTCTTGTCGACCTTACAGGCTGTCTCAGGATGGAGATTTATTTTAGTCCATCATTTTGTGTGTTCTGCAGCTCTAGAATTTGTTTAGAGTCATTTTTTACAGGTATTTGGAAAGGTTTGGGGGAGAGCTCAAGCAAGTCTCTGCTTTTACTCTGCCATCTTCCATACTTTTACATCTTAAACCTAAGAATTTACTTCACAAAAGGTAAAATAAAAAAAGTGCTAATAGATGTCAATGTATTAAAGTTAATACATAAAGAAGAAAATGTATCACAATACGTGTCTACACCTGAATGACATTGTTCCACCAAAGCATTCAGTATCTATAGTGAAGAGTAGGTACATGCCTACAGGACATTAGTGGTGAAGGAAATAAGGAAAGAAAACCTATGAACTTAGTGTAACCTGCAACTATTTCCTTTAAGCTTCAATATCATTGAAGGAAGCTTCAAGATCATTCAAGAACCATGCCACTGGAAATCTCTTGTCTGGTTAACTGCTCACTCTTCAGCTAAACACATCTTCCTCTCTTCTCCATATGCTGCTTTCTTCAATTAGAATGAAGCTCATAGCATCACAGCTCAGGTTGACTCTTTAAGCCAAGAAAATAAATGTATTTATGTCCCTACTATCATTGTTGTTTTAGTTTATCCTTCATTCTTGAAGAGGACCAATGACATCAGGAGGGTGATGTCTTGATTTGCAAAGGAATTGGATTTATATGAGTTGGGGCTATGCAAAGTCATCAGCCTCACTCTCTTCTCCAGGGTCATCTGAGTCCAGTGGCAAGGCATAGATCAAGATGACTAGAGATAACCCCAGATTCAGTAGGAGACCTTGGCCTTTTTAAGCTAAGGTCTTTCCCAGGTCTCAGTTCATCTGAGGCAACACTCATTCAGTGTTTTAAGGCTAGGTAAGAAATGAGGCAAAAGATGACTTAGTTTTCTATTAAAAAATAAATCACACTGGGAGGGGAAGACCCTCAGGGTGTCCAACCGGAACACAAACAGTTGCTATTTACACTTACTTAGAGCCATCAATACTCAAACAGTGACCAAGTTGTGCTGGGACCTATAATTGACCAGTCAGTGACAGCCAGGATGATTTGGGGTTTAAGGCATGATTATGTAACTCCATCTGCCAAACCCTTTCTGTTTTTCCTTCTGAAACCAGAAGTGATAGCAGAGAGCAACAGAGAAGCTATTGTGAAAAAGTTTTACCTCTCATTACACAGTGGTGATGAGGTGTATGGGCTATTCAGGGAGGTCTAGCACGTCTAGTCTGAAGACTTGCTGAACTCTTTTCAGGGCTGCTCATCCACCTTTGGTGTCTACCTGTCTCCCAACTCTCATCTGTGACTCCCAGAAGCTGTGATATGCACAATGGCAAAACCCCAGTAAGACCATCTGGGTAAACAGGTTAAACCTGGTTGAAGGTAATCAGTAGCTCTCAAATCTGTTGGAGAGTCGGGGGTGCGGGGATGTCTATTTCAAGCATTTGAAGACCTTCCCCTACAGAATGGAGTGATGAGAGGAATTTGCCTAATGGACTATGAAGGCAGCTGAGGTAGACATTGTGGAGAGCTTAGAGATTGGTTAGACATGAAGACTCCAGGATCATCCTTTGCATCCCAGGTCATCACCACTTTTCTTGACTTTAGCTTTGCCACTGAACTTTGATAACTCTAGAAGAAACAGTGAGACTAACATCTTTATGCAACTCTCTTTTTTTCTTTTATAAATAAAAGATCTTGCTTTGCCTCTTTAAAATATCAACCTATTCCCACACAAGTGGTGTATTATTCTACAATGTTTATACTGTAATTTTACTTTTCATATGTATAGTATTTAGTTATTTTTAAGTTGTGTTCAACTGTTAAGGACCCCATTTGGAGTTTTCTTAGCAAAGATGTTGGAGCGGTTTGCCATTTTCTTCTCTAGCTCATTTCACAGATAAGAAAACTGGGGCAAACAGAGTTAAATGACTTGCACAAGAGTCACATGGTATGTGTCTGAGGTCAGATTTGAATACATCTATATATAAAAATACCTAAACATATACATAAGCATATGTGTGTGTGGATAAAATTACAGTTAATTCCCTGTTCAAAATTTTGCAAATCCATCTGAGAGTCATAGCTATATATTAGCAACTTATTTTAAAATGAAATTATTTTCCTTTGTGATCATGGGAGAAAGGGGGAAGGGAAAGGAATAATCATTTCTAAAGTGACTACTAAATTTCAGACACTGTGCTAAGAACTTTTATAAATATGAACTCAGATGATTCTAGGAAGAAGGTGGAGTAGATCAAAAATTCCAGGCTCTCAAGATTTTTCCCCAGAAAAGACATAAAATAGCACCCCAAGGCACATGTAGAGTAGTAAACATAAATAAGAGCAAGGGCATAACAGGGGTTCTCTCCAAATGAAGATCAGAAGAAAAATCCCAGGATGAGGTTTGGTCCCTATGAAGAATGAACACCTCCAGACCAGGACCAATTAAACAATAAGCAATAAGTCCTGCAATTACTTGGGTTGGGAGGCTCCCTTGGCCCCAGCCACAAGAACTTTTACCCCCAGAATAGTGAAGGGATTTGGGTATCTGAGCCAGGGAAGATTGAGGGAAACCGTACTGAGAAGGAACACCATACCTAACTCTGCTGCAGAGATGTGGCCAAGGGCAAGAAGGAAACAGCACATGCACAAGTGCAGAATAAGTGGGGCAGGAACACCTCTGACTGTAGGCACTTATAGGAGGTTGAAGTTCTTGGTTTCCATTCCAGGCTAGATGGGAGAACTGAAGGAGGATCTGAGGCCAGAGACACCAACTCTCATACCCCAGGACTAGAGATGATTGCAAAAACTAAGGTATTACAAATTTTTAAAAGAAATGCATTGGCAAAGGAGAAAGACTCAAACCATAGAGAGTTACTATGGGAATAGAGAAGATGAGGGTTCTTCTTTAGAGTAGAATATCAAAGCAAAGAAACACTCTTCTACCCCAAAGAGTAATGTCAAATGGTCACTTGCCCAAAAATAATTCACAGAAGCACCTTAAAAATCAAATGAGAGAGAGATTGAGGGAAAACTAAACAAAAAACAAGAATAATCCAAGAAAAACAAGATTCTGAAAAGAGAGTCAACCAGTTGGAAAAGGAGATCCAGGACCTAAAGGAAGGAATCAACTCCTTGAAATTCAGAATTAGGCAAGGGAAGCCAGCAAAAGTATAAAAGATCAAGAAATAATAAAACAAAATGTAAAGAATTAAAAATAGAAGAAAATGTGAAACATCTCATGAGAAAAACAACTGATCTGGAGAACAAATCAAGAAGAAAACAATATAAGAATAATTGGACTACCTGAAATCTATGATCAAGAAAAGAATCTTGATACAAAAATACAAGAATTGAAGAAAAGTGTCTTGAAGCATTAGAACAAGAGGGGGAAGTAGAAATAGAAAAAAAAATCACTGATCATCACCTAAAAGGCATCCTACAAGGAAAACCCACAGGAATATAGTCAAATTCCAAAACACCCAGCTCAAGGATAAAATATTACAAGCAACAAGAAAAAAAAATATGGTGGTGCCACAATTAGAATCACATAAGACCTAACAGTAGTGACATTAGAAGGTCATAGGTCTTGGAACACTGTAAGACAAAGAGCAAAAGAACTGGAGTTGTGACTTAAAATCTCATACCCAGAGAAGCTAAGCATAATCCTGAATGGAAAAAAAAAAATTGGACATTTAATGAATTGTCAAACTTTAAGAACTTTGTTAAAAAACAAAAACTGAACTTAATAGATGATTTGACATACAAAAGCCAAGAGAAATATAAAAGACATAACAAAGAATAATTATAAGGGATTCAAAATGACAGAATGTTTACCTTTTATGTATGTAAAATGTATGTTTAAGATTGTTATTGTGACTGAGTAGTTCCTAAGAAAGATTGGGGTAGACCTTAGTATGATATGACTTTAAAAAGTAAAACAATTTAGGAACATCTAAAAAGAGTAATTATACAAATGAGGTGTAAGAGGAAGAACTGACACAAGAATTAGATGGGGACAGGGGGCTATTAGTTCTGGAAACCTACTTTTATTGGGAACGGGTTCAAGAGGGCTCTTTCTATATATAAAAGTATAAAAGTCTTCTAAATTTAGAAAGAAATAAAATGCTCAGGGGATAGGGAGAATATAAGGGATGGATCTTTAGAGGGGAGGAGGAGGGAATAGATTAAAGGGGGATATAGAAGAGTGTTTAGATTTATGGGAATGGGAGGATAAGGGAGGGATTCTTGATGGGAGCATAGGTTAAGTAATAGGAGTACATGATAGTGGGCAGAAGTAAAATAGAGGAGTCAAAAGGAATAGGAAATATTGATACACACAAACGTGAAAATAAAGATCAGGAGTAGAACTTGTTAGGGAAAGTATATGTCTCTCTCTCTCTCTTTCTCTCTCTCTCTCTCTCTCTCTCTCTCTCTCTCTCTCTATATATATATATATATATATATATATAATGTGTGTGTGTGTGTGTGTCCATATTTATATATAAATATATCTGCAGTTAATTGTAGCCTTGGGAGGGTAGGAAGGGGAGAGATAAGAAAGTAAAAATTTCACAGCAGAGAGCAAAAGAAAACATACAAGGAAGCAAAGAAAATATGAACAGCTTTCAACACATGTAGTATTTATTATGTAGACTTTCTTGAAATGGAAATTTATTGCTATATATTATTAATCCCCTCATGTTCTGCTATGTACATGACATACTTTTTTCTCTTATTTTATATTTAAATTTATAATATTTTTCTTGTTCTTGTGCATTTAGGTTTTAGTATTTAAGTCTAAAATTTTTTAAAGTCAAATATATATAAATATGATTTTATCTGATCCTCAAAGAATCCTATAAGATAGATACTCTTACCCCCCCCCCCCCTTTTACATTTAAGGAAACTTATTCAAACAGAGATTAAGCAACTTGCTCACTTGCTCAAAGTGACCCCGTGTCTGAGGTGAAATCTGAATTTAGATATTCCAGACTCTGGGTACAAAGTTATATCCACTGTACCATCTGGCTGCCTCATCTTCAACAATGGTGATATCTTACATCATTTGACAGTTAACGTACATCTTTTACTCTAAAGAAAAATTTCTTCTTCTGCTCTTTTCATCATTAAACTAGTGTTTATGAAAAGAATGTTAAAGGAACTATATACTTTATTTCTGAATGCTCAGCCTTCACATTTCCACCTTTGGTACATTTATCTGCCCCTCCAGGTTCTGCTTAATTGTTATCTTCTTCTAGAGACATTTTCTGTTTCTCTTAGTTGTTAGTATTTCCCATCTCCTGAAATTATATTATGTATTTTTAATGTATCTACTGTGCATTTGCTAATTTGGATACATACTGTTTTGACACAAGAAAATATAAGCTTTTTGAGGGGAAAGATGGGTTTTACCTTTATCTTTGTATCCTCTATAACATAACACAAGAATTCATTAAGTACCAATAAAGTAAATTCACTGTTCAACAATCAGAATCTTTTAACATTGTGCAATGCCTAGTACATAGTTGTCCTTAATAAGTGCTTATTGAATTAGATTGTACATTATCAATTTTAATTTCAAGAATTGTTCAGACCTTTGAAATACTTTAATTTTTTTTTTTGGTTAAAGAACCATTCACCATATTAAATGCTTTCTGAGGTCCTTTTTAGCTCCAGCTCTATGATACTATTATATTATGATCTTTCTCAACAAGAAACCCAGTTACCAGATGCTTTATAATTATGATAGAAATCTAGAAGCTGCCACATGCTTTAGATAATAACAATGCCATGAATGACTATATCAAGTATATATTCATGTGTATCTGTATGTAAATATACATGTGTATATATATATGTGTGTGTAGACATATATGCATGTAGGTATATGTGTACACATAGACCTATATATGTGTGTTATATACACATACATATATGTGCATATATGGCTGTATTAGCTAAGAAATGAGGCATTACTACAATGCAAATTTTTAAAGCGGTACTGATTAGGCATTTTTGTTATGGATAAAAATCCACAAAGTCAGCCACTATGAAAAAAAAACTAACTTCAATATACTTTTTGGAGGAAGCATTCTTAAACAAGGTAGCAAAATTAATAAGCCATTTGAGATTTGCTATCCAACTGGATTTTGACCACTTAGGAAACACAGTCTCCTCAACCTGCTGACTATGGATTCAAACAAAACTACCTTTCAAGTGAAATGGGTAGTAGTGAAGATATATTGTGGGAAGATGAGAAAGACAACAGAACTGACTATGACCAAGTGAGTAGTAATGATAAAAATGAATAAAATATCTTTATTTAAATGAGAAAAATGGAAAAGATTCTCTCCATACATATTATATAGATATCATATATATGATAATTTTGCATAATTATTTTTATTATCTATCTATTTTTCTTTCTCTTTCAATGTAATGAAAAGATGTAATGAGTAAAGAGTAATAAAAAATAGATTGGCCTGAGAATAGAAAGACCTGGGTGAGTCTCAGCTCTATCACCTTACTTGTGTGACTTTAGAGAAATAACAGATTTTTTTAATCTCAGTTTTCTCATCTACAAAATGGGAATAATAAACTGCCCATTGCCCAAGTTGCTTAGATGACTAAATGAATTAATTTACATAATATCTATAGATAGATATTCATAGATTCCTATATCTCATTAAAGTGTACAAAGCACTTTAAAACTTCTATCTCATTTCCCCCCACAAAATTCCTATGAGGTACATGTTATTTTTATCCCTATTTTACCAATGAAGAACCTGTGACAGAGATTAAGTGACTTACTCAAGATCAGATGTCTAATTGATGTCTGTCCATTGTACTATTAACTGCCTCCTAATGCATTTTGTATACTCAATTCAATTCAACAATCATTTTTTAAGATCTGTTGTGGCTCAGCCTTTCACTCTTTGTGACCCAGTGGACCATACTGTCCATGGGGTTTTCTTAGTAAACATACTAGAGTAGTTGACCATTTCTTTGTCAGTGGATTCAGGCAAATAGAGCTTGTGATTACTAGGGTAACACAGCTAGTATCTGAGGTCACATCTGAACTCAAGTCTTCCTGACTGTAATCCCAGAGGTCCATCTACTGAGCCATGAAGCTGCCTCCTACTATGTGCCAAACATTGTCTTCAGTATTGGAGATACAATTCCAGGATGAAAAATTGCCCCTTTGTTTAAGAAGCTTCTATTCTTCCTGAGGCAATAAAACATTTCTAAACCAGTTTTAAAGTCAGAAATAGCAGAGAGCAATAGGGTCTTTACGAGAGACTTAATTTCTGTTCAGCTACATGGGCATTGTCAAAGTCAGTCAATAACATGTGTTAAGTACCTAATATGTACCAGGAACTGTGATCTGCACTGAGGATACAAACAAACAAACAAACAAAAAAAACGTCCCTTCCATCAAGGAGCATACCATCTAATAGGAGAAGACACAATGCAAAAGGAAACAAAATGGGAAGGGGAGGCTTATTAAGGCTGGAGGGAAAAGAGGTACATTATGAGGGAGTATGATAGAGAAAACAATTAGAAAAGTTCCATAGTGGTGCAGTCAGATAATTAAAGAGATGTCTGAGCTGGGCTTTCTTCTTAAAAGGAAGTTTGGAGTTCATGGCCCCAGCCTCCAATCAGGGAGGCAGAGAGAGGTAAGAAAGTGGAATCCCAAGGCTGATGGGATCTTATACTGAAGTACCAGGTTTGGGTCAGGGCTAGGGAAAGAAGAAAGGAGCATTAAAAATTGGTTTAATGACTCATTCATTTATTCATTAAACACATATTTAACACTTTCAAAGTGCCAGCTACTTATAGGCTCTGGAGATATAAAGACAAAACAAATAAAAATAATCCTTGTTTCAAAGAGTTTACTATCTACTGGGGAAAATACAAAGAATATCTACCCAAATAAGTTCAGTGGGACCACATCTTACTATGTGTTAGGTTCTAAAATCACATATAACAAAGGTATCCTTGGAAATCCCCAAAATCACCCACAAAGTATCTTTAAAGTGTTACTATAAAATGTCTAGGTTCTCCTTAGAAGATTGCAATGGAAACAATGGAAATAGGATGTACATTTTATTTATCAACATGACCAACTACTGATCAGGAGAGATAAATGAGAGTCAAAAAAGAACGAAAAAACAAGAAAGGACAGTTGGCAGGAACACTGCTGATGAGGGTAAAAAAAATATCTTCAAAGGGCTTTCTAGATAAGTACCTTATCTTATAGGATGGTCACACATACACACCCCATTACTGTTTCTGCTTCCTGTTTCAGTAGAAGTGACACAAGGAGGTCCAGAATGAAGCAGAGGCCTTTTAGGTGACAAAGAATGCTGGCAATGTCAATTAAACATATCTTTCTCATTAGCTATAGCTGTATAAACAGAACAAATAGATGATAGATATAAAGAGGATATTATCTGGAGTGGAAAAATCCTCAAGTTGACCAAGAGATCAACAAATTTAAGTCTCTCAATCCCCAGATATTCTCATTGGGTGAAAATATAGGCCTAATCCCACAATATGGACTCTTTCTTACTGGGTCTATTCTGTCATAAAACAAGGAGGAATTGGCATAGATAACCTTTATATACCTTCCAGATTCACATCTATGATTCTATAGCTCTGTTATAAATTATATATAATATATATATATATATACACACACACACACACATATACATATACATATATACAAAGTTAAAACAGCATCATTGGGAACGGTCATTAACAACTAGGTTGTAGGATCAAGAAAGGCTTTCTCTAATACTATTGTGCTATAAGAAACGAGGAGCAGGCAGTCTTCATATTTACCTGGAGAGGCTTAAAAGAACTGATGCTGAGTGAGAAGAGTAGAACCAGGAGAAATTTGTACACAATTACAGACAACGTATGTGTGATGACCAACTTTGATAGACTGGACTCTTCTCAGCAATGCAGGGATATAAGTCAATCCCAAAAGACGCATGATGGAGAGAAAAATGTGCATCCAGAGAAAGAACTAAGTTTATATCCAGGTGGAAGCAAAATACCTGATCTTTTTCATTCTCTTATTTGGTTTTATGTCCTCTTTACCATTTTTCATTCCAGCTGGTACAATCTGTCCTTATAACCTGACCAATATAATGTGAAAGTATTTACAGATCCTATACTTGACTATAAGCTGCCATGGGGGGAGGGAGGGGGACAAAATGTGAAATTCAAGGAATTGTGGAATTGAATCCTGTAAACTAAAAGGAAACAAACAAATTAATAAATTAAAAAAAAAGAAAGGCTTCCTCTAAGGGATGGTACTGGAATTTTCAAGAAAGTAAGGTTGGGAAGAAATATATCCTAAGCTTGGCACATATAAAAGTACAGAGAGGGGCGGCCAGGTAGCACAGCGAGTAAGAGCACCAGCTCCAGTGTCGGGATGACATGTGGATCAAATCTGGGCTCAGACACTTATAACCCACCCAGAAACACCTGGCCATATAACCTTGAGCAAGTTACTTAACCCCGATTGCTTTAAAAAAAAAAGGTACAGAGAGAGATAGAAATGCCAAGTCTAAGAAAGAGCAGGTAGGAGAGTTTGACTGGAATATCAAGTAAAGGCATGAGTACCAAACCTGGAAAAGTAGACTAGATCAAGACTGCAAAGTACTTGAACTGCCAGACAGGTTACATTTTATCCAAGAGAAAAGGAGGAGCTGATGGAGGCTTTTTGTACAGAGGAGTGACATCGTTCAAGCTTTGCTTCAGGAATATCATGCTGTCATTTGCATGATAGATGGAATGAAAAAAGTTGGAGGCTTCAGTTAAGGAACAGATTACGTGACTATAATGGTAGTTCACATGAAAAGCAGTTAAGGCTTATTTTCAACATGTTGATTTTGAGATGTCTCTGGGACAGATAGTTGGAAATCTTCAGCAGGCAGTTGGTTTACTCCACATGGGTCTTGGTTACCTATTCACCTTCTCTAGAAATTTTTGTACTTACTAGAGGCCAGGTATTTGTGGTTATGTGACTTTGCTTCAGTCATTTTAATGTCCTAGTCTCGAAGGTGCCCTATGAATTTCAAATGCCACATTAGGGGAACTTCACTTTTCAAACTGGAAACACTGTAATATGGGCTTGATAGTACATCATATGTGTGTTGTCTTAAACATAGCCAAATTTAGAAAGACCTTTACCATATTATATGTAGGATAGCAATTTTTTTAACCATAGCAATTTTATGAAAAAAAAATTGAATTTTTTAAAATATAACTTTCATTTCACAATTTATCAGTCCTCTTCCTCAGTCAGTAAATCCACAAGCTTTCGTTAAGCACTCACTATGGATTAGACATTGTGCTAAATGCTGGGAATACAAATCCAGCTACAAAGATAAGCCTGGCCCTAAAGGAGTGTACATTTTGTTAGGGTAAGTCAACACAGAAAAGAAAGTTGAAAAGGACCAGAGTGCAGCCTAACTATTCTCCTTAAGCAGGCATTCTGGTAGGAACCATTTAATCAAAGGGAAAGAATGTCAAGGAAGAGAGTATTGTCAAAGTGTGAATTCCAGACTGGAGTGAAGCTTCTAAATGAAGATCTGGGCTATATGTTAGAAGAGGTCTGAAGTGTAACTCAAAAAGTTCCAATGGCTCTTCCTTTTTTCTAGGATAAAGTTCCTCTCTTATATATTAAAGTCATCTCTTATAATAATCCCCTTCCCATACCCCCAAAAAAGTAAAAAAGAAAACTAATCATATTTTAATGAAATCCAACAGTGTATTTAAATGTTCCTTTCCACATAGGCCCCTACCTCTTCAAAGATGGGAGGGAAGTACACTCATTTCTATTTTTCAAAATAAAACTTGGTCACTTTGATTACAGTCATTCAATAAACAGTTGTTAAGTACCTACTATGTTCCAGGCCCTGTGCTAAGTGCTGGGGATACAAAAGCAAGTAAAAGACAGTCTTTATTCTTATGGAGTTCATAGTATAATGTTTAATTTTAATTTTTTTTGCTCTTGTTTGCCTTCACTTTGTTACAGTCATCGTATATGTTGTTTCAAATTTCTGTTTACTTTGTATCAGTTTCTGTAGGTTCTCTCATGCTTTTTGTATTCTTCAAATAATTCATTCCTTATGGTATAGTAACATTCCATCACATTTTCTACCACAATTTGTTTAGCCATTCTCCAATCAATGAGCATTTGTTTTGTTTTTAGTTATTTCCTACTATAAAACATGTTGCTATAAATATGCTGGGTCTTTCTGTATTTGACCTGCTTTGGGATTTGTGTCTAGCAATCAGACCTCTAACTTAAAGAGTATAGTCATTTTTTGACTTTGCATAATTTTAAATTGTTTTCCAGAATGGTTGGCTCAATTCACAACTCCACCACAAGTGTATTAGTGTGCTTCTCTTCCCCAGCATTCACTATACCTGTCTTTTGTAATGTTTGTCAATTTTATGAGTATTTGGTGAAACCTTTAAAGTTGTTTGATTTGCATTTCCCTTAATATTAATGATTTAGAACAATCTAATACTATATATGGCAGTTAATACTTTGCAATTCATCTTTTGACAATCTTAGAAAATATAGAGTACCCTCTACTAAGTTGTAGAAGGGTCTTGGCCTAAATTGATGGAAAGGTGCCCCACACTCACAAGATCACATATCATTGAAATGTCAAAGTAAGTATCTAGGAAACCTGTTCAATTGGAGTTTGATTTAAACCTAGTGAGAGTGGTGACAGGGTGAAGTGCAGACTTTCTTCCCTGAGGTATTTCTTCCAGGGAGTGGGATTATGAGAAGAACATCAAATGGTAGACAGGGGCCCAAATAAAGGTTAGAGTTTTGGAGAGATATTGCATTTTATGGTATAACATGTCTCTAGGCCTCAATTTCCTCGTCTGTAAAATGAGATGGAAGTAAAAACATGTCAAAACTCTAAATGCATGGATCATTAAATCTCTCCCAAGGACAAAAGAAGATGATGCATTTTGCCTAACTCCCTTATCATCAGTAGAAACCCTGGCTTTCATCTCTTCCTCTTACTTCTATTACTTGATAACTTTAGTTGGACTGCAACCACCTCCCTCATTCTCTCTGTCTCTGTATGCCTCTGCCTCTATCCCTCTTTCCCCTTCTCTCTCATCAATCTGTTTTGTTAGTATTATTACTTCCATATTTTATATGCTTGGTATTAGTTAAGAATTTCTTTACCTGTCATTTGTCCAAGGTAAATTGGATATGGTTGTGTTTGACCAAGAAAGCAAATGGCCTCAGTAAGCTTAGCAAAGAAATATGTTGAATTGTGCCCAGAAAATTGAAAGATGGTCTGGGTTCTCTTCTTCAGTAGCATATTAATTAAATAGATGTCAGCTAGGGGTCTTTCTCATAATAGATCAAAGAGTGAATGGAAGGTAATCTAGAAGATTATGCAGACGTGACCCAGGTTTCAGAGACAATGTAGTTTATTATAGATCCCTTAGCTGAGACAGGGGTACCTTCATGTCTTCTGTTCTCCAGCAGGGCAATCAGCCTTCTTTCATTCACATATTTTACCTTTAGTATATGCTTATAACATAGAAAGCACTGGGTTCATAAATGATGATGCTTGTTAATGTAACAATAATTTGCAAGTAATAGTAAACTAAAACAATGGAATTTCAGATGAAAAAATTACAGACCAAACATCTCAAGCTATCTATATGGCTGTGTGGCTTCAAAATAATATTTCCTCTCCTGTAAAATGAAGGGGATGGGGAGTTAGACTGGATGATGTCTATGGTCCTTTGCAGGTAGGGCAATCTTTGGGCCCATCAATTTTCCAAAGCAATCATGAGATTTGCTTTCTATTTTGTCTGTACTTCAGGTAAATAAAAATTCTTTTTGAGCATTTTCTGTAATGCATTCAAATCCACATTAAATACAATGCTATATTTTTGCCATGGGCATCTTGTTGACTCCCCCAAAAAAGCTGATCCTTGGATTTCTTTAAGTAGAACAGGCCATATGAGGTTGAAGCTCATCATTTTTTTCCCACCTAGCTCTCAAATTCACAGTAGCAATTCACACTTTTTAATAATATGTTTTTGGTAGAGTAATTCACTTCAGAGGAATGGTTCTTGTTAATGTAGTTGTAAAAAAAAATGTCTATAGCCTTTTAGTTCATAGAGAGCATGGCACTGCCAATGAACCCAAGGTCATGAGTTCTATCTCTGATTGGTGTCAGGAATAAATCCTAATTGCCTTCAAATTCCATCTCCTCATTTCCCCTTTCTATATAAATACATTAGTTCCTCACTAAAAAGAAGTAGATTTAAAAAAAAATCCTGATGAAATATAAGGTGTATCTCAGTAAACTGTTATGTTAGATTGTAAGTTAAAATGAAATGTACCAGCAAAGTGATCCAAGGTTGAGGATGAAGACAAGCTGTAACAAGGGTGAGGTAACTAGTACTTTGTTCCAGAGTGCCAAAATTTAGAGAGTGCTGACAGCACTTATTCTCCTACCTATAGAACAATAGAGACACCATGAAACACCAAGACACCCTAAGGGGGTGAAAAGAAGGGGCATGCCAGGCAAATTAAGCCAATACCACTACCTTGGCAACCACTTCTCAGATGCTAATCAATACATTCCAGGACCCTGAACCCAAGACTTGTGAATAACAGTGCCCTATCCCCTACATACTGCAATCTCTGCTTCCAGTATGGGTCCTTGTAATGGGAATGTAAATTTTAAAGATCTTCCCTACCCCTAGGCTAAAGTGCACCTGGAGCCTGGGGTGGGAGGCTTGTTTTTCAGTAGATACTTTTTGATTGGCCAGTGGGTCAATAAGGTTGTTACATTCTGTGAGCCAGGAGAAGGCTAGATAAGCCCTGATGTGTAGCTTTGTGTTGGGGCTCACTTTGAGAAGTGTTCTGTGATTTGATCTGGATTCTGGGAAGCCATTGTCCAGAGCCCCCTGGCTTTGAAAAACCCAGATGTTGATTTGGTATGAATGTAATGGTTGGACAGTTTGGAAAGCTGTCTACTTGATCTGTTTCTGTCTTGATAATTCTGCCTGTATACTTTGAAGTTCAGGGTGCTGACCTTTTTCCCCTGAACAAGGTAAATGATATATGTCTGACTGATTAAAGTAAGCTTGTTAACCCATTTTGAGTTGCTTTCCTTTATAAAAGCAGATACAAGAACCTGTGTGAGCAGCCACCCTGGGGATGCTGGGGTGCTTGCTGCTACAGTCCTAGAGTCAACTTTAAGGGGAGCAATCACTATGGAGAAGGGGCTTCTTCACTTACCAAAATACCAACTAATAGCTATCAAATTTATGGATATGAGAAAAAAGTTCATGACCAAACAAAAAATAGTAGATCACAGAAAATAAATGGAATAATTCTGATTATATAAACTTAAAAATAAACTTTTACACAAGTTTTAAAAAGTTAAAATTAAAATGATAGCAGTTTACTACAAAAAACTCTTTATAGCATATTTTCTGATAATGGTCTCATTTCCAAAATGTTTAAGGAACTGATTGAAAAAGACATTTCTCAATTAATAAAGGATTAAATTATATGAATAGGAAGTTTTGAGGGAAGAAACCCCAGCTATCTATCATTATATTTTTACATGTTCCAAATTGCTATTAAAGATATGCAAATTCTGAGATTCAACCTCATACCCATCAAAGTGGAAAGATAATAGAAGAAAGGAATGAAATTTTGGGTGGGTTGTGGGAAATGTGTGAATGTGTATGGCCATTCTGAAGAACAACTTGGAATTATATACAAAAAGTTACTAATATGTGCCTTTTGACCCATCTATGCCACATATAGGCCTATAACCAGAAGAGATCAAAGAGAGATTAAAAAAAAACTTTTACACACATACCACACACACACACACACACACACATGCACACACACACAAATTATAGCTGCTCTTTTTGTAGTGGCAAAGCAACAACAACAACAATGTAAAACTGAAAACTAAGGGTATGCCTATCAATTGAAGAATGCCCTGGATACTTTGTGGTATGTGAATGTGATGGAGTTCTATTTTGCTCTAAGAACTGAGGAGCCAGCTTTGCAGAGACTTGGAAAGATTTACATGAACTGATCAAGCATGAAGTTAGAAGAACCAAAATAATAATAGTGTCGATATTACAAAAATGAACAATTTGAGGATTTTTATAAGATTCTGAAGAATGAAATTAGAACTAGGAGAAGACTTTATACAATAACACTCTAAAGGCAAACAACTTTGGAATTTGTAAGAATTATGATCGATAAATATAATGATCTATCATGATTCCAGAGGATTGAGAGGTAGTTAATTTACAATACAGAATGAAACATGAAAGTATTGAGGGAATTTGTTTTGCTTGACTACTTGTTCATGATGAGAAATCTGTGGGGTTTTCCCCCAGTTAGCTTGGAATGATAGGAAAAGTGTATTTTTAGTTTGGAGTTTGTTATTGTTAATAGAAAGGTGGAAGGGGTGCTACAAATGTGAAATGTTCTTTGCACTTTCAGATGAGGTCACTGTGTTATTAGTTTTACTTAACTGTTTTACAAGAGGTCTCTCACAAAGAGAGAGTAATGGGTAAATATTTAAAATAAAATACATCAGTCAAACTTTTTTTTTAAACCACTGGTACTTAACTCGGGAAGGAACATGCCAAAATAGAGATTTGAGTTGATAGCATTAGACAAACAACATCTTAACAACAACAACCCATAAGGGGTACTCTTAGGACCCTGATGGGTTAGCTGTAATTGCATTGGTAGGTTTGTGTGTGTGTGTGTGTGTGTGTGTGTATGTGTGTGTGTGTGTGTGTGTGTGTAAAATCTCCATAAGATATGTGGATACCTGAGGGGAAGATAAGTTATGATCTAGAATGGTAAAATTTCATTCATTAATTGGTTAATACATTCATTCATTCAACAGATACTTATCACCTATTATGCATGAGGCATGATTCTAGATATTGGATACCTCTTCTCTTTAAATAAGATTTAAATATTCCTTCTCCTTTCAATTTTTAGGACATAAAATTAAGAGATACAAATAAGAGATACAGATTAAGTAAAACATAGTATCTATCCTTGAGACAGCTTACAAGTAAACAATCTAGTAAGGAAATGATGTACATAAATATAATGCAGAATAGAATGTGACAAATTCATGGGAGAGCTGAGCAAGGTGCTTTTTGAGAATTCGCTGTCAACAATGATCACTTCCTGCTGGGGAGATTAGAGAAGACTTTATTTGAGCTGGGCTTTGACAGATGGTTGGGTTTCAAGAATAGATTGTAGAAACACTGAAGACAATGAAGATAATGGGGTTCTAGTTTAGGTTTTGCCACTGGCTATATCTGAGATCTTGAACAAGCATTATACTTGACCTGTCTAGTCAGTTTTCTCATCTATAAACTATAGACATGGTGCCAGAGGGGTCCTTATAGTTATAAAATTCTGTGAGTATATTCCCCTGGCACTGAAACAGAGGGGAAGAATAACAGAATAAATAAGTCAAGCCAGGGAGCAGAGGTCTGACTGGTCAAGGTGGCCCAAGGATCAATAATCATCAGCAAAAAGGGCAAAACATCAGTTCAAGAATCCAGGCAAGCATGAGGAAAAGTGAATTCAATACCCTAGCAGCCAGAAGACTGTCAAATGATCCTTTACTAAGACAAACTTTGGGACCAACCAGAAGTTTCTTATGAGTTGATTGTCTACTTATTAGTAATTTTTTGAATCCCTTCCTCTTCCATATTCAATTAGTAATTTAGTCCTGACAGCTCTGATTCTGTAATTCCCCTTCTATCTTCCTCCTTCTCTGCCCCTGCCCTTGTTTTTCCACCTATTTTATCCTTATTTGGTTTCATATTGGCTTTTTATTTTGTTTTTCTTTACTTCTATACTTAATAATGTCCAAAAAAAGCAACAAAATAAAGTGCAAAATCTTTACCAAACTTCCTATTCTTAACCAAGGTGGAAACAAAAATAAATAGCAAAAACAAGAAAATAGGATGTATTTAGTGCCTTCTTTTCCAAAGCTGTCTGAAACACCAATATTTTTTATGTTATTTAAACTTATTTTTTTCTTATTTAAACAATAAAAAATATGTATTACATCCATGTTATAAACGTGTATTACCTGTGTACATAAATTTGTAATTAGTGTGTATGTAGTTCTGGTTGTGCTGATTTTACTCTATGTAAATCTTTCCATATTGTACATTACATCCTTTTGGGAATGAAGGTTTATTACAGAACATAATATTCTACTATAGTAATATAATTTATCTGTTTTCCAATTGTTGGACATTTGAGTTTTTCCTAAAGTTTTTCTATTACAGAGCAACTATGGACATGGTTTTTTTTTTTACAGTTAGGTATTTCATTCCTTCTTAAAACTTACATTCATATAAAATATTTGTGCCCAACTTCTGATAGAGCACTCTGAGCTCATATTAGTCGGATCAGCCACAGTCAGACACACTGTACTTTTACCCCAACATATTGATGTTATTTTAAGTTCCTCTTCAAGAATGAAGGACAAAAACCAACCATGACTCTTTTGCAGGGAAGAGGTAGAGTTCAGACAATAAAATCACTCAGTGAAAAGGTCTGATCAGGGGTGGCTAGGTGGTGCAGTGAATAGAGCACCGGCCCTGGAGTCAAGAGGACCTGGGTTCAAGTCCAGCCTCAGACACTTAACACACAACAAAACTAGCCATGTGACCTTGGGCAAGTCACTTAACCCCAATTGCCCTCCAATAAAAGAAAAATAAACAAACAAAAAAGAAAAGGTCTGATCAGTTTTATGATTCATTGTACACTGATATATATATAACTTTCCAAATTGTTGGCACTATCTGTAATGCTAACATTAATGAGAGTACTTATTTCTCCAGAGGATCATTTAAAATGGACTTTACATATATACACATAACTATACATGTGTGTTCATAATATTTGCCAGTCTTATGACTATAAGATGGAATCTTAAGATTAATTTTAATTTCTCTGATTATTAAAGAGTTTAGCATTGTTACAGTGGCTAGACTCAGAGTAAGAAAAAAAACTGAGATCAAAATAGTCTCAGTCACTAGTTATGTGACCCTGGATGAATCACTTAATCCCTTTCTGTCTCAATTTCTTCATTTGTAAAATGAGTATAGTAATAGCACCTTCCTACCATGGTAGTTGGAAGGATAAAATGGGATAATATTTGTAAATCATTTTATAAAACCTTAAAGCAATATCTAGATCCCTTTTATCATTAGCAGTATTAGTTGTAGTAGTAGTTAGCTTTTCACCTAATTTTGCTATTGTTTCCTGTGAAGATAAATCATTAGCATTACAAAGATACATCAATTTCTTACACATTGTGGAAACTAAAAACAAAGTAGATTCCTTTATTTAGGTACTAGTTAAAATACAGCATAGGAATGCAATGGTTTATAGAAAACTTGTCTATAAAAACATGAATATGGAGACTACAGAAATTATATATGTGTGTATACACACATATTACACATACCTATATTCATACATGTGTGTTCGTGTAAACATTTATAGGTATGTATTACATACAAGTAAATATGCATGTTCATATATATGTTAACTGTATATATGTGTGTGATACATGTATGTGTGTGTAAGTAGGTAGGTATCAAATCTTTTCCAAGTATGTAGTACACCCTGCATTTTAGATAATTTTCCCTCCAATATGTTTTTTCTTTTAATTTTAAAGATATTTTTTCATATCATCAAAACTACTTGGTCTCAAACTGTTTTTGTTTTCATTTTCTAAGTTGATAAAATACCCCTCCTCTCCTTAAATAAGATATAAATATTCCTTTTTCTTTCAGTTCTTAAGATATGTGCATGGGTTTATTTAGACCACTCTTCACTGCTAACATCATCTTATTATAGTAAATGGTATGAGGATGGATCACAAAATATTTTTGTAATCTAGCAATCTAGTTTTTCTGGCTTTTTTTTCTTGAATAGCTACAGTGTAACTATTTACTGCATAGATACCTATAGTTTCCACTTTGCCACACTCCCACCCCCATTATCACTACCATATCATGTCTTTATCACAATATTATGAGCTCATCTGTTTTCCTGCTACTCACCAATTCATTCTTTCTTTTTAGTTGATCACTAGTACATCCTGGGGATGTTGTCATTTCAAAAAATCTCTATTAATCTTCTCCCAAATACTGTCTTCCAAGCTGACCCCTTTTCTTTTGTTCCTGACATTCTTTAGGTGACTATGTAGTTTTGATACATGATTCTAGTCTGTCTTCTCCCCTTTTCTTATCCTGTTACTTATAAATACAGTAAAACCTTTTAGATCCATAGTACTCCATAGATTCATAGATCCATATTCACAGATCTTCTACTACTAAGGCTCAATTACACTTATGGGGTCAAGTTAACCTGATAGTGTTAGGATCACAAATTCATCTTTCCTCTTACTAATACCTTGTCCATTTCTGTATAGGTATTTGAGGTCATGAGTATTATTATTACATATTTTTTGGTTTGGGTTTTGGTTTTCTTGTCAATTTCTGGACATCTTTACTCCTATTCACACATTTTGGTTACTGACTATAATATGTAACTTTAATGTTTATGTTGGCAGTTCTCCTTTTGCCTTTTTAATTTGAATTTTTTGTTTAAAGTTGCAAAATGCTAAACAAATATTCTTACTATACATCTTATATTCTCTGCTTTGCTTTAAAACTCAGTACAAGCACTAACTTCTTTAGGTGGTCTTTTGAGTCCTCCAAGATGTCAGCACCTTCCTTTCTAGACCTATCTACTTTGTATTTATCTTGTACATACCAATTTTTGGTATGTACCATATGGTATGTATGGTATTTTTCCTCTAGAATATAAACTCCTTGAGGGCAAAGACTTAAAAAAAGTCTAATGCTTAGTAGATTGTCTAGAACATAACCAGTATTTAATAAATGCTTGTTAATTGATTAATTAAAAGCAGAAACAAACTATCTTTATATCTCTATCAACTATGTTCGTGCTTGCCACAGTATTAAGCACTTTTTCAGAGCTGATTCAATTGAATTGAATTAAATTCTGAATGATGATGCTAATGATCTTGTATAGACTTTACAAGTTTTTGTCAAATATTATATAATTAGAACACAGTGCACTGAGGTTAATTATATGATATAAAAAAGTAACTGGTATTTTATGAAGTTGAAAGAATATGTTCATAAAGATATTGTTATTGGAGTAAAATTATAACTACTTAAGCAGGTACTTCTTTTGAATCCTTGTTTATTATTTATGGCTGCTAGAGAAATAGTCAAAAAGTATATACATACTCATTGGACAAGAATACTAAAGACTCATTGGGCAAACACACACACATACACATGTGCACATGGGCACGTGTGTACACACAATTTCCTCCTTTTCTTTCTCCCATGACCAATATTACCTTCTTTGTCACTGTTTTAGAGTGGCTGTAATATTGGAAGGAGAAGGATTTAGTCTCCTGTCATAGGACAGTTTGCATTATTCAGGAAAGCAACTTGATAACTGGGAGATTTAGGGCAAAGGTCCTGCTGCCCTGCAAGTCACTTCTAGTCCATCCCGTAATTATAGAATGAATGGTATGCTCACTTATTTCTTCTGAAATACTTATTAGTCACAGTAGTAAGATTTTCCCAAGAGCAAAGATCTGACCAATTCTTCTTGTAGTTTAATAGAACTCTCTTGGTCTCAGGGATCACTCTAACTGGGGATTCCACTTGAATAGGTACGTGACACAGTCAAGGAAAAAAGGAAAAGACTAACTCTGCCTTCACTCATCCAGGTCTAGGTGGGTGACCCTTCAATAAAAGAGGAAAACTGTGTGAAGTGGTGGCAGTTCTTGGTTGACCCAGTGACCAACTGGACTCCTTAGAGAAAAGACGATATTGGGAGAGATGGCTAAGCTCAGTCTCACTTGTTTAGCAGCCCAGGCAGTTTCTCCTATTAGTAAATTATGGACACATTTCATCCTTGGTGAGCTGTGTTTCTTTTCTTCTCTATGACATATAATAAAATTGGAAACTTTTTCAATCTTACCAGCCCAAATTTATAAAAAATTAGTAAATATAATCAGAAATCTCTCCAATGTAAGGAATCATAGGGGCATTTGACCTCTGATTTGACCCCACTATTTGCTTTAACTACCTGGGTCCCTGAAGACCACTAGTTTTCGTGGGCTCAACTTTCATCTATACAGTCCTGCCTTATCAAACTATTTGCACATACTTGTGCTTATTCAATTATTTCAAACTGTATGGCTTTCCAGCCATTTAATCTCAATACAATCAGAATAATACATTTCTCCCCCTTACTTCCCTTCTGCTGTCAATTATACTACAATATAACAGTTTTCCAAATAAGATATTTCAGTAGCATCTTAGACTCCTGAAGTAGATCTCTTTCCATTCATTCACTCATTCCACAATTATTTTGTGCTTTTCTTTTCCAAAGCCCTATACCAAGTACTTGGAGAGACAGCAAAGGATTTGATCTCTGCTCATAAAATATCACAAACTAGTAGTAGGCAAAGCAAACACTACATGAAAAGATGTATGTGTGTGTATAAATATACACACATACGCACATTATATGTATGTATATATACTGTATATGGGTAGATAGATATAGATAGATAGATAGATAGATAGATAGATAGATAGATAGATAGATA
>NW_027186304.1:88824517-88858894 GCF_028583685.1 Petaurus breviceps papuanus
ATAGATAGATAGATAGATAGATAGATAGATAGATAGATAGATAGATAGATAGATAGGTAGGTAGGTAGGTAGGTAGGTAGGTAGATATCTGGCTTCAGATTCTTAATAGCAAGTCACTGTATACCTCAGTTCCTCCCCTGTAAAATGAGCTGGAGAAGGAAATGGCAAATCATTGCAATGTCTTTGCCAAGAAAACCCCAAATGGGGTCAAAAAGAGTCAGACACAACTTAAATGACTGAACATCAACAAATATATATATGCTCACAATGCTAATTTTATGTGTCTATATGCATATATGTATGTATATACACACAACTATACATATACACATGTGTGTAAATGCATATATGGTTGGTTGTTGTCCTTTGCTCTCGAAGAGTACCAAACATCACTATGCTAGGGTCAAGTTTCAGTGTGTCTCACTGACTGATCAGACCAATATGAGCTCAGAATGCTCTAGCACAGGTTGGGACAAATCATTAGGGGTTAATTCTCTAAATGTGCACATCCTCCATCTCTTTTGGGCTGTTTCACAGAGCACCACACCTTCTCTGATATGGGCATACCATGCTGAGTGGTTCTGTACCAGTGTCTCAAGTACTTAAGAGAGACCTTGAGAGTATCCTTGTATCACTTCTTCTGACTACCATGTGAATACTTTCCCTGTGTGAATTCTCCATGAAATAGTCTTTTTGACAAGCATACATTTTACATTCAAACAACATGGCCAACCTATTGGAGTTGCGCTCTCTGAAGCAGAGTTTGAATGCTTAGCAGTTTAGTTAGAGAAAGGACCTCATTGTCTGGTATCTTATCCTGGCAGGCGATCTTCAGAATCTTCCTAAGACAATTAAAATGGAAGTGATTCAGTTTCCTGGCATAGAGCTGGCATGCTATACAGGTTTTATAGGCAAACAACTAGGTCAGCACAATGGCTCTGTAAACTTTCAGTTTGGTAGTCAGTCTAATACCTCTTCTCTCCCATACTTTCCTTTGGAACCTTCCAAACACTGAGCTAGCTGTGGCAATGTGTGCATCAACCTCATTATGTATACATCCCTGGACAGTACACTACCAAGGTAAGTGAACTTAACCACAGCATTCAAAACTTCTCCATTTACTGTAATTGATGGTTCAACACATGAATGGTGTGGTGCTGACTGATAGAGCACCTGTTTCCTTGATGTTAATTGTTTGGCCAAAATTAGCATAAGCAGCAGAGAATTGAACCATACTTTGTTGCATCTCAACTTTAGAGGCTGCATTGAGTGCACAATCATACGCACACACAAGTGCATATATATATATATATATATACATACACACATACATACACACCTACACACAAATACATATATGTAAAAGAATTAACACCACAACTATTGTACAAAGAGTTTTTGTTCAGAGGAGGATTGCGATCATGAACATTTCTATAGGTATTATTGGGTTTATAGATTTATAGAAATATAGATTTAGAGCTGTGTTAAGGTGGGGGATCTGCCCACCAAAAAACTGTTGGGGTTTCATGATGTGTTGTGGTGGAATTCAGAGTCAGACCACCTCTAATCCAAGTATAGGCATTTATTGATATTGAAGCCTCTCATGAAGGGGCTAAGTTCCAAGAGGAACCAGCAACTTTAGAGAAAGCAAGATGGATTTTATAGGGTAAAGATGCAATTACATAATCAAAATTTACAGTGGATAGGGGAATATGATTAAAATTTAAAAGGCAGGAGGAGTTTGTTAAGGGATTAGGTAATGGAGGAGGGGTCCCATCTATGGTTAGGTGGTTAAACATTCTAGTCATGCTGCCCTCCAGTTGTCTAGCTATGGTTGTGCTGTCTGGTCAAGATAGATAGTTAGGTATGGTGGTCCTGTCTTGGGTTAGATGGATGATGTCATTGTGATTGAATACAAGAACACAGCTGTTTCTGTGGGAATAGGTCTGGAGGCAGTGACTAGGTAGAAGCAGTCCCATCATATGGACACACCTGCTGTTTCTGTGGTAACTAAGAGTTCAGGGACAGATCTGTTGTTCCAGTGAGCAGTGAGGCATATATGAAGAAGTTAGGACGGGGGGGGGGGGGAGGAGAGAGGTAGGTACAGTGGGCTTAATGTTCAGTGGGGCTGGGTCCATAATTAAGTTAGAATAATGGGGCTGGGGGTAGCTTTATTAGAATTCCATCAGCTGGAAGTGACTGAAGAGGTAACAGATTCTAGCTCCATCATTTTATAAGACCCAGAAAATTTAAGTGCCTTGCTCATTGTCACACAGCTAGTAAATGTCTGGAGTATGATTTGAACTCAGATCTCCCTGACTTCAAGCCCAGTATTCTATACAGTGGATCACCTAGCTGACTTCATTGTTTTAGCCTCTTGCTGTTGCCTAACCTGTAACTCTCAACTTTCCTTGAAGTTCTTTTTTTTTTTCTTTGCCTTTTGGAAGGCAATTGGGGTTAAGTAATTTGCCCAAGGTTACATGGCTAGTTTTTTTTGTGTGTGGGTATTAAGTGTCTGAGGCTGGACAGAACTCAGGTCCTCCTGACTCTGGGGCCGGGGCTTTAATCACTGTGCCACCTCCCAGCTGCTCCTTGAAGTTCTTTATGCTCCAGCCAAACTGGATCTTCTCCAAAGACATTGTGTGCTTCACTACTTAATTCTTCTTTCCTGATAACATTCTACAAACCTGAAATGCTCTTACTTTATCTCTGCCTATCAAATTTATCATTCAGGATCCAGCTAAGTGCTAACTCCTGAGAGATCTTGGTTTCATCCTTTTTAAAATAAGTGGGTCAGACTTGATAACTTGTAACTTCTAGATGCTATAAGATGGGTGGTAGATTTTGAATGACACAATACAGAGTTCTGATTTTATTCTTTAAGCAATGAAGAGCTTTTAAAGGTTTTTGAGCAGAGCCAAAGCAGTAGTTTAGAAAGATCAGCTAAGCATAGTAGACAGATTAGGTTGGAGGGAAATAAGACAATGCCCAAGGTTACTCCACAAAAGAACATTGCAATAGGACCAATGTGAGATTTTTTAAAAAATAAAACCTGAAATGGAGTAATAGTATAGCAGAAATGGAAAGAAGAGAAACATTGTGAAGATATAGAAGGAATAGGACTTGGTAAGTAATTGGCTTATACGTTTCAGGTCATAGTATTGGATAAGTAGGGTTCAGATCATGGCATAAGAGGATTGAATTCTAGGATTTAGGGCTAGAAGGAGAATTCTAGTGCAACTCCCTCATTTTATAGATGATGAAACAAATTCTCAGGGAAGCTGATGGCCACACAGGTAGTTAGCATCCGTGGTAGGATTCAAACATGGTCTTTTATTCTAAATAAAATTTTCCCCCCACTCGACTATATTGCCTCATAGCATTGTACATGAGAGAGGAAGGAGCCAAATAACTTGCGTCTTGATTTTGTGCAGTTAGAAGGATGATAATACCATTACACAAAATATAAAAAAAAAGAGAAGTCAAGCAGATTTTAGTTTGGGGATACAGAATATGTGACTGATTTTGACTTGTTTAATTAGTCAATCAATAAGTACTAAACACCTACAGTAGTAGTGCCAGGCATTGCACTAAGTGCTGGGAAAACAAAAGTATGAAACAATACCTGCCCTCAAAAAGCTTACATTTTGATGGGAAAGACATTGTGTATGTGGAATAGATGCAGGATTTCTAAAAAAGAATTTTAGATTTTTTTTTTTTTTACTAAAATAGCTTTTAGAGGGTAGAAATAGCTTAATGTAAAAGGTAGAACTTTAAGTTTTTTAAGGAAATTAGGAATTGTTGAGTTAAAGTGCTATTGAAAAGTCAAAATAGAGTATCTAGCAAGCATGCAAGCAATTAGAAACAAAGCATTGGAATTATCTGGAATCAGGTCTTCCTGATTCTATTCATTGGGCCACCTACTTGCTTCCTATTCCAAACACATTTGGGAGCTAGTGCTTCCAGGTGCTATTCATCTTCCATATTTTCTATGTAAGGCTCCATTCAGAATGATATATTGACTTACTTTCCCCAGTAAGCAAGTTTTTATTTTAAATGTTTTATATTACAGACATATCCATATACAATTCAACCCATATACTATTCCCATCATAAAAAAGAAAAGCAAAGCCATCACTTCATAGTATTTCCCACCTCACCCCGACCCATACAGGCTTCATAATAAAATCTTTTATTCTATGTCTGATTATATCCTACCATGCAATCTTATGCCCTCTAGTCTTATTCCTTTAAGAGTAGCTCTTCAACTTCTAAATGCTGCTATCAAAATCATCTTCTTGGTCTGCTACCTTAATCACATTATCTCTGCCTCACTTTCATCTAGAACTGACTGTGCAGTGGTTTGTTCCCCCTCACTCCCCAGATCAGGGCCAACATTTTAAATTTTTTCTTCAGAGCTCTTTGCCAGGACATACTGGATTCATACTATCATTTGCCTGCCCACTCAAGTCCACTCCAGATCCTAACTCCCAGCTGTACAGTATGAAATTGGAGTGGGCGAGGTGGAGTCAATACACTCTCTATATACAGTGCCACCATGGCAAGAGATCTCTGATTCTTGAACAGGTTTTGTTTCAATCATCCCTGCCCCAGACCCCTCTAATTTTCATTTTTTTTACCCCTGACGTAAGCACTACTTTGGGTTCTTCTTGTGCCTTTACTGTAGCCTATCACATTAAAAGCCAAACACTGCCTGCCAATAACTGTCTCTGGATTCTTAGGATTATTGGGGCATAGATTTAAAGCTAGAAGGGCTCTTAAAGTTCATCAAGCCCAGGCCTCTTATTTTAGAGATGAAGACACAGAAGAGATTGAGTGGTTTGCCCAGGGTCACACAACTAATAGGTGTTGTGGGTTTTGAATGCCCTGTCCCACAAATACAGTCAGTCAATAAACATTTATTAAGTGCTTACTATGCTAGACTCTGTGCTACAAGATACAAGGCTACAAGAAAAGTCAAAAGACTGGCACTGTCCTTAAGCAGCTCACATTCTAATCGGAGAGACAACCAAGAAAGAACTTATGCACACACAAGACATATACATATATAGGTGTAAGGTCATCTCTGAGGGAAGAAGAAAAGGGAGAGGCCAGGATTCTTCTTCCTGCTCATCTTCCTGCAGATGATGAGATTTGAGCTGATTCCTGAAGTAAGACAGATGCTGAGAGGCCAAGGTGAGGAAGGAAAGCATTCCAGGAATGGGGGACAGCTCAGGCAAAGGCATGACATGGGGAAGAGAGTGTCATGTGCAAAGATCAATAAGGAGGCCAAGGTAGCTGGATCCTAGTATATGCTGAGGGGACTAAAATGTCCAAAAAAAATGGAAATGTACCAAGTAGTTGGTTATATGATCCTAAGAGAGAAACAAATGATTCTGTATGATCATGTGCCATACTTTGTTCTCTAGAGCCCCTTTTTTGTTCATAAAGGGAATGATAATTATTATAAAAGGAGTGATCATTATTACCTGATTATTTGGGGAGTGGCACTCTGATCTTCCCATCCCCAGTGTTCACTGGGGAAATACAGTAAGATGATCTTCCATGGCCTTTCATCTCTTTGCTTCAATTCTTCAGAATTTGTGTCTTGAAAAGGCTTCTTATTGTCTATGATAACTAGCCATATGAGGATGCTACACAAATCTGCAAACATAGACATATACCAATCTTATTACTGACAGTAATTGAATAAGATGTAGAGATTATATTATCAACTTATCAAGTTCCAAAGTTACTCTCTACTCTTCCCAAATGATTCATTGCTCTTGGCATTCTTTTTCATTCTTTTTCTTGTTCTCTCAAAACATTTTCCTTTCATATTCAGAGACCTCTTACACAGTATGATACCATTTGGAGCTAGAAGACTTGCTTTCAAATCCTTTCCCTTATAACCTATGTGATTCTTGGCAAGAGATCTAGCCTTTCTGGACCTTACTTTCCTCACCTGTAAAACTTTGTTCTTCCTGATTCCAGGTCCAGCAGTTCATCCATTTTGCCTCCTATCTGTATGGGGACAGATTATAAAGGGCTTTAAATGCCAAACAGAGATTTTTGTATGACTCTGGAGGTGATAAGGAGCCACTGGATTTTACTGAGTTGAAGCATAAATGGTATAATTACACTTGTACATTAGGAAGATTAACATGGAGTAGAGGATGTATAGGAGTAAGGAGAGATTTGAGAAAGACCAGAAGACTACTAAAATAGGGTGAAGGTGAGATTAACGGGGACTAAATCAGGATGGTGGAAGTATCAGAGGAGAGAAGAGTTATTCTATGACAGCAGGTGCAAAGATAGAATCAACTAGATTTGGCAACAGACTAGATATGGGAGGGGAGATATGAGAGAGAGTGATGATTGAGTATGATACCTAGGTTAAGAAGCCTGGGTGACTGGAATAATGGTGGTACCCTCAACAGTAATAGAAATATTGGGAAGAAGGAAAGGCTTGGAAGGCAATATAAGGAGTTCAGTTTTTTGACATTTTAAGTTGGTCTACTATTTTAGTATAGTTCAAGATGCCCAATAGGCACTCAGAGATGTGAGATTGGAATTTGGAAGAGCAATTAGAGCTAGACATAAAGATTAGAGAATCATCTGCCTAGTGATAATAATTGAATCCACGGGAGGTGATGAGACCAGTAAGTGAAACTGTATATAGAGAGAAGAGAAGTCACAAGACATTTGGAGAATACTTGACAGTTAGGGGGCATGATGATGGATGAAGATCCATCAAAGAAGACTCAGAAGGAAAAGTCAGAGAGGTGGAAGGAGAAAGAAAACAGAGTGGCACTATAAAATCATGGAGAGAAAAGAGTAAAAGGGAGAAGAGGGTGATTGACAGTGTCTGTTGCTACAGAGTAGTCAAGAAGGGTGAGGACTGAAAAAAGATTATTAGATTTGTCAAATAAGAGAACATTGGTAACTTTGGAAAAAATTGTTTGAGATGAATGATACTGTAGAAGCCAGACTACAGGGCATTAAAAGAGTAAAAGGAAAGGAGGTGAAGGTACTGATAGCAGATCATTTCAAGAAGTTTAGTCACAAAAGAGAGGACAGCTATGGAATGGTAATAGAATGAACAGATCAATTAAAGGTTTATGGAGAATGAGAAAGATATTTGTAAGCAGTAGGGAAGCAACTAGTAGACAAGTAGAGATTGGAGATTAGTGAGAGAGCAGACATAATAAAAGGGTCAGTCTGTTAGAGAAGATAGAGTAGAATAGGATCACTTGTGCATGTAAAGGGCTCTGCTTTGGCAATGAAAAGGGCCACATCTTCATTTTAGACAGAAGTAAAGGAGGAAATAGTGGCATAATGTGTATCTGAGTGGTGTAAAATAAGGAAGAGAAAAAGGGGAAGTCTCATAAATGGTCTCATTTTTTTTCAGCAATATGCTGCAAGGTTCTCAGATTAAAAAAATGGTATGGGAAAGGCAAGGGAACTTTGAGGAAAGATGGAATACTTTGTCACAGATACTATGTCAAGTGGGATAGCAAATAGAATAGAGATGTATGAAAATTTGCCTTACGTCAGTGAGAGTCCTGCTGAGATTACATAACATAAGTTTGTTCTGGACAAAACAGTGTAGTTTTATGATTTTCTCCAGCTTCATTCATTAGGACATAAGTAGTAGCAGAGACAGAATGGTGAAAGTAACCAAATGCTTAGTCTTGGGAGTACAAGATTTGAGGTCACATTGAGGACGAAGAACAGGTGTTGGTGTTACAAGGAAGAGAGAAGAGTGAAATCACATTGTGATCAGATAAGGAAATTTAATGGTTTAAGAATATGGAAATGGAATACTTGGTTATGGCAAGATCAAGGGTGTGACCATAAAGCTGTAGGAGGTTGGAGGAGGAGTCTATGGGAAATAAGTAAGTTGAGAAACTGGCAGGTTAGGGTATTTGAGGGCATGAATTCTCCTCATATGAGGGCAGTAGACTGAGGAAGGCACTAAATTCATTGAGGAAAAGTGGAGAATGTCCTAACAGCTACCAGATTCTTGAATGGGTGGTAAATATGGACTGATAATGAATAAATTGGGATTTGTGATGAGTAGCAACTCATGCATATGGATTCAGGGGTATAGAAGATATGAGGTATGTGGCTCCAAAAGTGTTATCAGAAACCAATTTTCATTTACCCAAAGCCTTCCACTTTATAAACATTACATTTGCCTTTAACTGTTGTGTGTGTGTGCGTGTAATTTGTTCCATTGTATCTGATCTTTTTTTTTTTTTTCTGGAAGGAAGAGAAAGAGAGAAAATGATGCACTGAGATGAAAGTTCCTAGATGGGCATTTGCAGAGGTACTATTAGTAAAGTTTCTTAAAATAGTGGAGGAGGGACACAACTGCCTTCTCCCTACCCAGAAATTCAACAAGCCATAGAAAAAGGTTGAGGTAGAGGGCAGTGTATTGTGACAGCAACAGACTTCAAAATTTTCCAAGTGATGCTTCAATATTTACCAGTAAATCCCCACCCACTAACTGGGGACCCCAAACCCAAGAGTATGAGCATGAGTCCATTTCTTACAAGAACCTAAAAGAAATAAAAGTAAATATAATAAAATCATCCAGCTGCCCTAAATGAACTCTAACAAGAAGTCAGAAAATTTTAGTATTCACTAGCTCACCTTTTAGGTTCCTCTTGGCTGCTTTTCATGTGCATTTGAATGTAAGGGAGAAAGCTCAACATTCCCTCATAGTAAATGCTTAGTTTTTCTTAGCATAAGAATATGAGGGAATGGTAGAAAGAAGTGGAGAGGGCTGCAGAGAGTGTGATTGGGCAGAATTGCATACATACTTATGGGTGAACTAATGCAAATTTTCTGAATGGAATGGAATTTTTATGACCTTAAATGCTTTGTTTCATTTAAAAAGATATGTCTTCTCCTAAAGCATACATGCATTTTAAATTCAAATTATTTTTTGTGGTAAAATGAAATTTAATCTAAGCCCAACAACATACCATTAAGTTTTGTAATACTTGTAACCCAAGACTAAGCAGAATGCAGAAGGTGCTTGAAAGCAACAGTGTTTACAAGTCTCACTCAGAGGTCTATACTTTGAATTCCGGATGGAAGAAGAAATGGCTGAGGGCAGGGTGGCTTGGCCTATGAATATTAAAATGTATGTAAATGGAGAGGAAAAATGAAGAGTCTTGCTTAATGTTATAGTTTGGCTTTCAAATTCTAGGACTATTATTGCAAAAACACATATTATAATTCCATTATGAGAGAAAAAAATAATATTGCATAAAGTATACTAAATAGAAGTTGATTAAGAATTTAATATCACCACAACTATGTCAAAGTTCTTTTGAGTTCTTATGCCTATATTCTTTTTTCAGTGAAATTTTTATTTCCATCCTATTCAAAGTACCTAAAAGGAAATGTTATTGGAGATTTCTGCAGGAAGATTATATCCTGGGAAAGTATGGATTCTCAAAAGGTATATATAGTTCTTTTCAATATTCAAGGAGAGATAGTTGATAACATTTTCTTCACTCTTCTACTTAAAAACCTCCAGTGGCTGCTTGTTACTTCTAAAATTAAATAGAACTCTTCTGTTTGACATTTAAAATCCTTCACAACATAGATTCAACCTTCCTTCCCAACCTCTGTAGTTCTGTCAGATTAGCCTTCTTGCTGTTCTTCATGTGCCACATTTCATCTCCCATCTCTTTGACTTCCATAATCAATTAATAAACATTTATTATGTTCATACTATGATCAGGCACTGTGCTAATCACTGGGTATACAAAAAGAAGCAAAAAAAAAGAAAATCCCTGCCTTCAAGGAGTTTGCAATCCATTACAATCTAATGGAGGAGATGAAGCAAACCAATATGCACAAACCAATTATATATACAGGATAAAATGGGAAGTAATTGAAAGAAAAGCTGCTAGAATTAAAAGGGGTTGGGAAAGGCTGTTCATCATGCTTAGAATGCCTTCCCTTCTCATTTTGTTTCTTAGAATTCCTACTTTCCTTACACTTAGCCCCAGTACCACCTGTTATAGAAAGTCTTTCCTGATTTCCCCAGTGTTTACATACTTTTATGTATGAGTGTTGCTCACCCCCTTCCCATAGAATATAAACTACATGAGAGTAGGGTCTATTTCTTTTTTGCCTCTATAATCTAAGCACTTATAAATAGCCGTTGGTTGATTGACTGAATATGATGTTCTTGCACAATATGTGATATGGGGCCTCTGGATAGCAGATATGAAAATGCTTTGCAAACTGAAAAACACTTCACCCAAAAAAGATATCATCATGAAAGCCATGGTTTGTATGGACAATAGACTTCATTTATGTTGGCAATATTACATTCTTAATTTTAGAACAATTAGAACTAGACACAAGAGGCTTGAATTCTAGGGTTATCTTTACTTGCAGCATATCATATAAACCTGGCACATAGCTTAGACCCAATTTTGTCGTCCATAGAAAAAGAAAACGAGTTAACAAGAGCTTGCTTGCCTTAGCAAGACCAATACTTAATCTGGCACATAGTAGGTACTTAATAAGTGTTTATTGATTGATTGCCTGCCTACCTCACAGATTTACTGTAAGTATAAAGTAAGATCTTCATTTGTAAAAATATTTAGATGATTTTAAAGCTTTAATGTCAGGTTTTTTACTAAAAAAATGTTTTTTCTATATACATAAATAGAAAGAATCACAGTGTAGATAGATTTAATAAAAAGAAAAACCTACACTAAAGATGCTAAAGCTAGGTTATGTGGATGGGTGGTTGATGGCTATTTTATAAAACATTACGTTCAATATTGTCAAATATGGCACTAAAATTTAAAATAATGAAGAATATAAAGGAGCTCTGATCATTAACTAATAAGGCTCAAGAGATCTTCACCTAAGTGGAAGAGAGCATATCTTAGCTGTGCCTGAGATGGAAATTAGGTTGGAAACAATCAGAGAGATTATTATTAGCAAGGTGATTGGAAAGTTGAGAACAGAATATCTTTCCAAGAACATTACTCAAAAATTGGATTTACAGAGAACAGTTAGCCATGGAATGTAAGCTGAACAGAGGGTTGATGAGATAACAGAACAGTCTAAACTTGAAAAATTGGGGGAACTGTACGAGTCATAAAGAGGTCATTAATGGCTACTTTGTGAAAAGAGAAGTTTAATAAAAATTCATGTTTTTATAAGGGAGATTGTTACTCATTAAAAGAGAGGGGAAAGTATACTTATGCTTTTAAAATTATAACTCTCTCCCCCACCTACATAGCATACCTAAAAAAGGCCAACAAGCAACAATTGTTGTTGGAGCAAGACACATCTTTATAATATGTTTTACTCTTATCCTTCTTTGTCCCCTTGCTTCTGCCTAACTGGTCATCTCTATACATCCAGCCAGGAGCTTTCTGACTAGTCAGAGGGCAGGTTTACCAAGAACCTTTTGACATTTGCTTAGATTAGATTCTTATGCCATGATATTATTTTGATGACTTGGCCCAGGAACTAAATAAAATAGAATAGTAATACAGGATCATTTTTATGTGATAAATTGGCTTTTCTTTAAGAAATACAGCAGAATATGGACATCAGAAGCAATGATGTTGTCCAACAATCTCTTGTGATGTTTTCTTACTGTAGTGAAACAACCTACCATTGGTCAAATAGTTTTTTTGGAATTTCTCTTTGGAAAATCACTTTAAGGTCAATTTGTAAGCCACATACCTAAAAGTAAAAGTCATTCTTCACTTAAAAAATCATTTCAATCATGAAGGCTAGTATATAGATCATAGAGCTGAAAGGGTTTTAGAGGTAATCTAGATCAAATCTATATCTCTGTCTCTCTCTGTCTTTCTGTCTCTATCTATCTCTCTGTCTCTCTCTGTCTTCCTCTCTGTCTCTCTCATGTCTCTGTCTGCCTCTCTCTGTCTCTGTCTCTATCTCCTTGACTCTGTCTCTCTCTGTTTCTCTCTGTGTATGTCTCTCTCTGTTTCTCTCTGTCTCTCTCTATGACTCTCTCTCTGTCTCTCTCTCCATATTGGAGAACCTGAAAGTCAGAGTCCTATACACAAAAAGTTATATCCTAAAGCTTTTCCCTAGGCCATCCTCTTGTTTTTCTTTATACTTATTTTCTTGGTGCCATAATTTTCACTACCAGCTTTAAATACAAGTAACTTCTATTTCTATATCTATTGTAATATATATAGGTACTATCTACATATACTTCTCTCTCTGTATAAATACACACACACATATATATACTTCCACATATATGGAACCAACCTTTCCTGAACTACAATCCCCAATAAATAAATTCTTCAAATGGATATCCTATAGGCAACTCAAATTCAACATATTCATTATCTTTCTTCAAGTAAATATGTCCATCATCCAAACTTCCCCATTTCTGGCAAGAAAGAAAGGAAGCAATGATTTATTCATCACCTACTGTGTGTTAGGAACTATACTTAGCATTTTACAAATATTATCTTATTGTACCATTTCCCTTCCAGTCACTCAGGTTTACAATTTCATTCATATGGGCTTGTTCCCTTTTCCTAATGAGCAATGTCCAGTCAGTTGACAAGTCCTGTCAGTTCTACCTCAGTGACATTTCTCTAGTCTTTCTCCTTTTGTGTACTCACATAGTCTCCAACCTACTTCAGACACCTCTCTCCTGGACTACTGCAATAACGTTCAAATTGATCTCTGTCTCAAGTCTCTTCCTTCTCCCAGTTTCTATGCCTATCTTTACTTCACACAGATGCCAAATTGGTATTACTAAAGCAGGATTCCAACCATGTTACTCCTTAGACTTCAAATGTCCCTTAGTCCACGTGGAATAAAATAAATCTTCACAAATTGGTTCCTACCTTTGTTTTCAAAATGTTTTCACATTATTTGAATCATATCAACGCTATATTCAGTCAAAGAAGCCAATTTGCTGTTTTTCTTATTTTTTTATATGGACTCAGAAAATGGTAAATAGTCAAGTAACAGAGAATAAGTACAAGATAATCTATAAAAATATTATAAGCTAAAGTTCAGCATGAACTCTGACTGGTAACAAAAGTAAGAAGAACAACAACAGTAAAAACAACAATTTTTAAAGATAAATCACAAGAAAAAAGGGAGAACCAAAGAAAGGCTAGGACTATTCCTCTTTGTTTTGAGTGGATGGTACTAACCACAGAGAGAAAGTAGCTGCTCATTTATTTTTTTGTTTCTGTTTTCTTTGTGAGGGGAAAATACCTATGTATTAGAAATGATAAAACAAAAATGACTAATAGGACTCTAGTTTTCAAGTAAACAAAAATAATAGAGTATATAAATTGTAGAACAGTGAACTTGACTTTGGTTCCTGAGAAGTTCTAGAATGGATCATAAAAGAAATGGTTGGCAAATAGAAAAGGATATGGTGGTTACAACGAGCAGATACAACTTCATCAACATCAAAATCAACATTCAATCTAATAAACATTTATTAATTACCTACTATGTGTCAGGTATTGTGCTAAGCACTGGTAATACAATTAATAAAGAGGAAGTTCCTGCCTTCAAGGAGCTTACTATTTAATGGAGGGGATGACACACAAAAGAAGGCAGATATGGACCTTGGGTGGGGGGGGGGAAAGAGTGGATTCCTAGGAAGTTCTAGTAGTGGGGGGCACCTAGGTCTGTAGAGATTGAAAAACAAGTCAGGGCAGCCGATGCAGAGTAGAATGAGCCCAAAAGTTCAGTTTCTGCCATCTATAAAGAAAAGCATTGAGAGGTGTTTGGTACTCCACCCTCCAGCCCTTCAGTAAAAAGGTAGAGGAGGTTAAGGAAGGTGACATCAGTCAAGGCTTTAGTTAAAAACATGGTGATGAGATTAGAGGTAATGATCTTTGCCAGGAAGGTCATCTTCTGTGGAGTTGAAAAAATATGGCCAGACCTTAAGATAGCAGACTCAGAGTGGAATGAGCTGGTCATTTCAGACAAATCTCATTTCCTTTTGCAGGGGATTTCCACCCCACCCCCATCTTCAAGTGGTAGAATATCATAAATAGGGGCTGGAGTCATTGGCAGAGAACCCCTTTAGGGTAGCAGGCCCCAAGCCCCTAAAGAGACCCCTGGGAGAGGGGTGAAATGCAATCTATTTGGCCAGGGTAGTCAGTGTTACACTTTCTTGACAGGAGTATTATTAATCCAATAAATGAAGAAAATTCTGTGGATAAAATTTTGCTAAATTTTAGTAAAATATTTTATAAAAAATCTCATATTCGGGGCAGCTAGGTGACACAGTGAATAGAGTATAGGCCCTGGAGTCAGGAGGACCTGAGTTCAAATGCGGCGTCAGACACTTGACACACTTACTAGCTGTGTGACCTTGGGCAAGTCACTTAACCCCAATTGCCCTGCCCTCCTCCCTTGAAAAAATAAAAAATAAAAATAAAAAATCTCATATTCTAGTGGAGGATATATATATATGATTAGATGGAAATGCAGATAGACTCAGAACTGTTTGTATGTCCAGATTCAAAGGATAATTGTTAATGGTTCAATTTCAAAATGACAGGAAGTCTCCAGAGGAACATGCCAGGGATCTTTGCTTAGTCCTATGTTACATAATATGCTGATCAATGACTAGGATAAAGAAAGGCTTGAATGGTAGACTCCTTGAATTTTCAAAAGAAACAAAATTTAGAAGGATAGCTAACACAGTAGATGACAAAATCAATATACAAAAGATTCAACAGGCTAGAGCATTTGGTTAAATGTAATAAGATGAAATTCAGTATGGTTAAATATAAAGTCTTGCACTTGGATACAAAAATATTATCAAGTTGGGGAAGGAAGAGTAGAGAGCAATAGTCCTGAAAAAAGATCTTGGGAAAGCTTTGAAAACAAAGCTGATAGAAGATAGGTGTTTTATGCAAGATTACACAGGTAAGTGTAAAGATTTTAACCTCAGTTCTCTTTCCCATGGTGAGAGAGACTGCCTCTCATGTATCTTTCCTTCCAGGGCATAGAGTAACAATGAACTTGGATAGTTTATAAATATTTGGTAAATGAATAGATTAGTATCAAAGGACAGCCTGGTTTGGTTAGTGACAAAAATTGGTTCTCAGGTGAATAGGGATACTGACACAATTAATTGTTAATAGAGCAGAATTAGAGGTAAAAGAGTATTATGATGTATAGGGTATTGGAGGAAGTGAGGAGATGCTTCCACCGTCTCAAGTCTTTCACTTCTTCCTTCCTCCTAGACCTTGATTTACTCATTATCCACTCTATTTCTGGCCACTTCAAAAGTGCTTTTCTCTGACTCCTTCTTTGTGCCTATAAATAATCTGTCCATCTTTTTCCTATCCTAACACTCAATCAATTATTCAACCAACTGATCAATCAATAAGCATTTATTTAGCACATGCTCTGTGCCTTCCCCTCCCCCACCACACAGACAGACAAAATACAGTGCCTGGAACATATTAGGTGCTTAATAAAGTTTATTAACTGACTGGCTTCTATACCTACATTCCCTTAAGTAAATTAAAATTACTAAATGCACCAAAATTCCCTCAATTAAATCCTTGTTATCTGAATTTAATCCACACCATTCTATTGAAATTGCTCTCTTGAAAATGACCCAGTGATCTCTTGGTCACCAAACATAATGATCTTTTGTCAGGTTTCATCTTCCTTAAACTCTCTGCACCATTTGACACTGTGAACTGTCTTCCTCCCTCCCTGAGCTTCTCTGACACTGTACTATTTTGGTTCTATCTCTTTCAGTGGTAATGCTCTTCTTACAGTAAGTCAAGCTTGAAAACTTGGAGTCAGCTTTTATTCCTCCCTCAACCCACTACATCCAATCAGCTGCCATGCCCTGTTGATTTTCCTTCCATAAGTGTTCATATTTATCCCCTTTGTCCTGTTCCCCTGCCATCACCCTAGTTCACACATTTATTATTGCTTTCCTAGACTATTGAAAGAACTGCCTGCCTGGTCTCTCTGCCTGCAATCTCTCCCTGACACATTCTATTATATAGAGAGCTGCCAGGGCAATCTTCCTAAAATGTTGATTTGATTGGGTCACTCTCATGCTCAAAAACTTTCAATGATTCCCCATTTCCTATAGAATAATGATTCCTTATCTCCAATTCAAAATCCTTCACAATTTGGTCCAACTTACTTTTCCAGACATGTCTCCTACTAGACACCTACAGTCAAAAATATTGATTAATTAATCAATTAATTAATTAATTTCAAAAACAACCCCAAAACATGTATTTGTTTTCCCATAACTTTGTGCTATTTCCTCTGCCAGTAATATTCTCTACCATGTCTCTCTCATGTATCAAAATTCTACCAATTTTTCTACTTCTTGTTCAAGGGTTATCTCTTCTTTGAAGTGTTCCCTGACATACCCCATCCCCTTATATGGGAGTGATTCTTCTTTTGACATAACATAGCAATTTGTATATTTTACAAGACTGATTACAAACATCTTGGATTAAAATTAGCCTTGGGCATTTGATATCACTGTATATTGATTGTAAGTTCATATAAAATGTAATCTTATCTGTAAATTTTTCTCACAGAATTCTAGTGAGCCAAAGTCCTAATATATACCAAAGTATTTATAGGAACACTTTTTGTGATTGTAAAGAATTGGAAACAAAAATAGATGTCTATTAAATGGATAATGGTTAAACAAATTGTAGTTATGAAACTAATGAAGTATTACTTTGATGTAAGAAATGATAAATGTGATGAATAGAAACATAATTAAGAATTAAATTACAATTAAACACATCAATAAAATGTAGCTAATAATAATTTCTAGCATTTACTTAGTGCTTCTAGGTTTGCCAAGAACTTTATGTAGGTTATCTCATTTGATTCTCATGACAACCCCATGATGTTATTATCCACTTTTTACAGATGAAGAAACCAAGGGAGATAAGAGTTAAAGTGACTTGCCCAGGGTCACACAGCTTGCAAATGTCTGAGGCTGGATTTGATATCAGTTCTTCCTGACTCCAGATCTAACTCTCTAACGACTGCAAATCTTAGCTTCTCTGTCAGTATTATCTAAAGACTGAATAAGTGAAAAAGAAACACTGAAGGTCATAAGCAAAAACAAGAGAGAATAATGCAAATTTTAACCTGATGAATGATGATAGTATCAAGGACAAAAATTGGTCAGCTATGAGAAGAAGAATTGCTTCTTAAGAAGAAGAGAATGTAAACATACTTCAAACGAAGAGAATGTGAGCATACTTCAAATAAAAAGAAAACATCAATTAAAAAAATGGACACAAAAATGATTATAATATGAATTATGGCATATTACTAGATCTGTGATTCAAAGTAGAAAAGAGGAGAATCAAAAAAAGAGGAATAATTAAGAAGATTAAGCAAAAAGAAATGGAGAAAAAATTAGAAATCACAAGAAGAAACAATCTAAGTGGATTTACTATACCTAGGTTAGATTAGGTTGATTAAGATGAAAAACTAAAGGAATGATTTAAAAACAAAGATTCCATTTTCACCTAGAAAATTGAGCTGTATGAGCCCCAAAATTTCTACATTAAAGTTTAAATATAGCATTAAATCATTTGAATGAATTGCAACATGTATTGGACCAAAAAGATTTTAAAAAATATCTATGATGGTTCCTGTCTTAAAAAATAACTTGGTGTTATTATTATTATTATTATTTTGACTTTTGGAGGGCATTTGGGGTAAAGTAACTTGTCCAAGGTTACATGGCTAGTTTTTTGTGTGGGTGTTAAGTGTCTGAGGCAGGAACCGAACTCTGGTCCTCCTGACTCTGTGGCCGGTGCTTTACTCACTTCGCCACCTAGCTGCCCCTTGGTGTTATTTTTTTGGTTGTTTTTCTTTGATAGTTCAAACCTCAAAGAGTTCCTTGGTAATTTGTCTTGTCAGATCGAGTTTTGTACTTTTCCTCTTTTCATATTAGCAGAGTATGATCCCCCCCATCTGACAGAATAATCTTTAAAAGTTTAGATAAAATTAAAGTGATTTTGAAATAGATCTTTGCTCTCTACTCAGAGCAAATTCTCAAACATACAAATAGACCATGGGTATTTTGATTTTTCAAATTAATCTGAAGTTCTTATGCTGGAAAAGAAGAATCCCATTCACAACATCTCTTTACCTATCAATTTTCATTCCAGATGGGATCTCCAAATCATATATGGAGGAAACTGAGTGTTATGCAAAATACTTTTGCTGTAAGTCAGTATAGATTCTTGGCATCACCTAGAAGCCACTCATGCTTTCTTGGGAGCATAGCCTATTAGGGTTGATTTGAAACTCTTGCTTCTTCATAAACATGCCCTACAAAAAGATTATTCTCCTACATTAGCAGAATAGGGGAAATAGAGAACTGGCTAGGTACATGTAGCTATAAGATATTTTCAACAGATGATCAATAGTCAGTATGGTTAGATATTATGATATAGTCTATGGGAAAAATCTGAAATTAATTATTATAATAAAGAAATTACAGGGGACAGCTAGGTGGTGCAGTGAGTAGAGTCCCGGCCCCAGAATCAGGAGGACCTGAGTTCAGATCCGGCCTCAGACACTTAACACACACACACACACACACACACACACACACACACACACACACACATACACACACACACATGCACTAACTAGCCATGTGACCTTGGGCAAGTTACTTAACCCCAATTGCTCTCCAAAAATGCAAAAAAAATTATAGTAAATTCCATTTATAAGATTATCCCATAGTTCTGTGAGGGGAAAGGTCATAAACCTGTATTTAAACAGGAAATAAAGGACTGCTTTTTGAAGGCAGATCTTTTAATTATATTGAGGAAATGTCTGAAATAAGAATTTACCACACATATATTTTTATAGCAAAACACTGGCAATTTTCCTTTCCTACAGTTTTCACAAGATCTATAGAATACATGCCCCATTTCTCTACTAATCCCTTCCTTTATCAGGTGTGTATGACTAAAAAGTAAGGACTTTCTGGCCTTGAAGGAACCACTCTAGCCCTGTAATCCAACCAGTACCTAACTAAGAATAATCTCCCAAACATGGAAAACTATAGTGGTAAGACTGAAGAAGGAGCTGGGGAACTTGTACAAGTCACTTCACACCTCTAGGCCTCTTTTTCTTTCATCTCCCAAATGAGGAAGTCAGACTAAATGGTCTTTAAAAATTACCTTTCAGCTCTATGATCCTGAGAAGTGACTATTTAGACTTTGTTTAAAGACCTCCAAACCACCTTCCAAGGTAGTCTATTCTACTTTTTCTTTCTATAATTTCATTCCACTGCTTTTCTTTTTGCCCTTGAGGACAAGCAGAAGAAAATCCTTTCCCCTTCTACAAGGCAGCTCTTCAAATACTTAGAGACAACTTTCATGGTTCCAATAAGTCTCATCTTTTCCAGGTTCTTTGAATCAATCCTCATATGACAGGGTCTTAATGCTGACCAAACTCCTCCTTTCTAAAATGTAGTGTCCAAGGGGTGGCTAAGTGGCACAGTGAATAGAGCACCAGCCCTGGAGTCAAGAGGACCTGAGTTCAAATCCTGCCTCAGACACTTGACACACTAGCCATGTGACTTTGGGCAAGTCACTTAACCCCAATTGACCTCCAAAAAGCAAAAAATAAATAAAAATAAAATGTAGTGTCCATAAATGTGGTCCCATACTAGGGACATTACATTTGTCAATACAGCCTAAGACTGTGTTATATTTTAGGCTCCCATTCCACACTATTGACTTATATTGAGTCTATAGTCCACTGAAGGCATAAGATCTTTTTTCACAGAAATAAATCAATTAGAGAATGAACTCCTTGAAAGAATAGAGATGTTGTTTTTACTTCTCTTGTCTTCTCAATATAGTACTGTATTCAATACAATAAAGTTCTTGTTTTAATGGGTTGAATTGTATTTTTTTAAATTTAGCAACATAACACATGAAGGAAAAAATCAAACATTTTTGTGTTGTCAATTTAATGAAGGGGTAATAATAGTTCAAGTGAACCCTAACAAATATTTTGTGACTTCAAAAATGTATAACAGCAAATATTCCATGATGGGACCCTTCTAAATAAAAGCATGAGAATATGAACATATATAAATTTTCTTTAAAATTCAACATTATGGACATTTTTAAAGATACTATAATATTCATTTAATTAAACTAAATTTGTTTATGTTTATCATGATCCTGAAGGTGCTATTATCAAAGACACCATAAAAAGAGAAGCCAGGTGGTACAGTGGATAGAGCATTGGGTCTAGAGTTCAAATTTGACCTCAGACATTTACTAGATGTGTGATCCTTGGCAGGTCACTTAATCTTGTTTGCCTCAGTTTCCTCATCTATAAAATGAACTGAGAAAGAAATGGCAAACCACTCCAATATCTTTGCCAAGAAAATCCCAAATGGGGACACAGAATCAGATATGACTGAATAATAACACATAAAAAAGAAACTTAAACAAGTATATTCCTTGCCTCTAATCATTTATAACCATAAGCAGTACAAAAGAGTAGAACTAAAGAAAGTGACCAAATAATTTAACCTCTTTGTCATTCAGTTTTCCCATTTTAAAAATAAGGATATGTGATGTTGTGTCTCTAAACTATTTAAGATTTTTATTTCTCTTTCAGTCCTCAGACATTTTATATTTCTCTCTTCAAAAGATAATCTTAGCAGTGGGTTGTTGCATGATCAACTTAATCTTCTAGGAACTGATAAAATTAGCAGTAGTCTACATACACATCCTCCTAGCTGACAACATTCATTTAAAAATATTGCAAAATGCTTTGTGCTTCTGCATCCAAGAAAGTTGATGTCAACAAAAAATTATGAAGTTTATTCTTTTTTTAAAGCCTTTTAAATAAAGATGTCCTTGTTAAGGGATTTACTTCAGTGTCTTTTAGAGGGGAATGTCCATCCCTATCCCCCCCCCAAAAAAGGTATGATATATTATCATAGCAAAATGACATGCACTGAAACACTAATTAAAATATCATGTTACTGACCATGGGGTTCGTGAACCAAAGTTAAATTCCTGGGTCAGACATTTATTTGCTGGTTCTTTGATCCTTGACTTGTACTTCAACTCCCCAAACCTCAGTTTCATCATGTATAAAATGAGAACAACAATAACAATAATTGACAGATTTCTCTTTAAGATTCACAAAACACTTTACATATATGATTGCATTTGAGCCTCACAAAAACCCTCCTGGGAGGCAAGTAGGTCACATATAATGATGCTTGCCTCATTTACTTCACACAGCTGTGAGGAAAACACTATAAATGCCAAATAAGTGATTTGCTATTATTTATAGACTTCAGAAAATATATTGATAAAAATCTGATGCTATTGTTTTATTTTGTGAAAATTTTAATCTAACAATAAATTTGAGATATTTAAGTCCTCTTCATCAGAGTTTAAATTAGAATCTAGAGATCTAGTTTTTTTTCTAGTAACATCTTTTGGTGGATGTAGGAAAAATGGAAGGAAAAGTGTGTCCCCCTTCTCAGGTAAGGTGAGGGGGGTTGGGGAGATTTCTATTGTAATTTTTCACCATCAAAGCCCTGCTGTTAGATGAATAGAGCCCACAAAACCCACCAGTAGTCAATTTGTTGATGGGGACAGTTTAAGGAGTGATTAGATGGGTTTTGACTTTTCCTTTTTAATTTTGGCTTCAGGCATTTTTTTCTTTAGTTTTATAGCTATTATCAACATCTTGGTCACAGGAGTAGGGAGAGCTAGGAAATGAAATTAGATTCTCATTATTACTCCATGGGAAGTCAATTTCCTACCTGCACCCCCAACCTCCCATGGTTGATCTTTTTCTCTGACAAAATAAATAAGACTGAACAAATGAATAGCTCATCTTCCTCCTCCTCCTCCCATTTAGTGAAAGCCTTGGGTTTACTATTTTGTAATGGCTTAGTGCTTTTGGAAGATATTTTCCTTCCAAAGGTTTATTTGTTCCCATTGCCCTTCTGGTCAAGAGAAACACTCTCAGTCCTAACAAGCCGCTCTCCTACTGCCCAGGAAAACCTTGAATGTACCTTTCCCTTTTAAGTTGCTGTAATTGTTGCAAATATTGATCAAATGCCACTCATTTGAGGCAAAGTCCTATCCTCTGATATTTGTGGAATATACAGAGTAGGACATATGTCAGTAGGTGAAAACCCATTTAATTTATTTTAAGGACATTAGCTTGGGATCTGAGTAAAGATAGATCCAAGTCCCTCAGACTGCAGACTAATAAGACAGGAGTAGTAACCCAAAGACAGGATCCTCAGTGGCTCACTATGTGGTCTTAGGCGAGCCATTTAACATCTTGTATCAGTTGCTCTATGTCAAGCAGAAAGAACATCAAATAATTAACAAGGAATGTTATAGAGATAATTAACTGATGATCATGTGGCATTTGGAAAATACACAGTGCAATGTAAATCCACTAGCAAAACACTATTAGAAACATTATCTGTTTTCTTTCACTCTAGTGTATTGTTAATTAGGTAGCCCTCAAGTCAGAAAAAGGTGATCCATACCAAGGCTAAATCAAATAGTCCCAAGCTCTTCATTATTTCTCTCAGTGAAATTTGGTGCTTAGAAAATTTCACAACCTATAGCTCCATTGGATCAAGTTGAGATACTTAAAAAATGTATCTACTCAGTTATACATAGTCCATCCACTTCAGCCATTGAGGATCAGGAAGCATGCTAACTCTTTCTGACAATCAAATGTTTCTGTATGAGACAAGAAGCAACCAGTTCTGCAAGGCTGCCGAAAAATGGTCATATTGAAAACTAACTCTGACCCTTTGCCAGTTGCCCTTTATGTGTTATATTCCTCTGTTAGAATGTAATCTCCTTGAGACAGGGGTTGGATTTCTTCCTTGTATTTCTATCCCTCTTACTTAGTGCAGTGTAAATAATCACTTAATAAATGTTTTTCTCTGTTTTTCTGTGTCTCCGTCTTTCTCTGTCTTTCTCTCTCTGTCTCTCTCTATTTCTCTGTCTCTCTCTCTGTTTCTGTTTCTCTCTGTCTCTCTCTCTCCCAAATAGAATATAAGGTTTTCCTCCTAGATGTGAGATGTGTCTTATCCCAAGAGTTACAATTACAGGAGGCAGTGATTTCCTACCTATGTTGAGAGCAACAAACAAAGAGAAATTAATGAGATTCTGAACTTCTAATTATAATGATGTTCAAATGCCAATGCAGAAACTCTCTTAGGTGAATCACCTTTGGTTTCAGCAAGAAAGGGAGCTGGGATGTCTTATTTGCATAATAATCAATAAGCATTTCTTGATCACCTTGATTAACAATATGATTCAGAATATGTTTTCCCCAAACTCTGCCACTCAAAAAATAAAACAACAATAAAAAAACAACAACAAAAAAGCAATTATGAATGACATATTGAGGAACCAAATTGGAATCTACAAGATAGATGGTACTTGAAGTGCTGTTCAAGGTAAAAAAAAAAAATAAATATTTAATATCATCTAATATCAAGGAACTTAAATATTTAGGATCCTTAACCCTAACCCTCTATATACAAAATAAGAACAATCTCAGGTTTGTACTTCAGGGTTGGCTATACAGGCCCCTCTTTACCCAGCCCTACATCTCATGCCATTCAACCTGAACTTCCTTTCAGGCCCCAAAATGTTAATTATATCAAACAATGCAAAAGAAAGGGAGAATAACTGGAGAAGAAAAGAAGAAAATGTGCTTCTTTTCACCTAGCATCTATATAATTTTTAAGGTTTACAAAACACTATACATATTACCTTCACAAATACTGTGTGAGATAGGTACTATTATTGTCCCCATTTTAAAGATGAAGAAACTGAGGCTTTGAGAGGTTAAGTGATTTGCTCAAGGTCAGACAGCTGGTAAGTACCTGGATCGGGATTGAATGGAGACCTTCCTAACACCAGGTCTACAAGCTCTGTTCTGTGGGCCACATAGATTAAAAGAGCTTCCATACTCAAGAGAAGGAAGACACCCATCCAGGCTCAGTCCTTTCCTCTAGGGTTTGGCAAGGATCTGGACAAAGACATTTCCTCACAAATGCAAGGAAGCCGAGAACAACCAGAGGAATAACACAGTGGAAATTTTCAGGAATTGAGAGGGGGGAGGTAACAGGCAGAGGAGAAATGCATATATGCCCAGTCTAAGTCTACAAATGAATATTTAAGATAATGATTTACTTGTCCTGGATGTCCTGCAGACATCTTAAACTCAACATTCCCCTAATTGAATTCATTCACTTTCCCCCTAAGTTTTCCCCTCTTCCTAACTTTTGTGTTGCTATCAAGGGCACCACCATCTTCCCAGTTACCCAGATTCACAACTTAGGTGTCATCTGTGACTCTTCACACTCTTTTACCACCTCTCATCCTCCTATCCAATCTGTTGTCAAGTCCTATTTATACTACTTTCATAAGAGCTCCTCATATGCCTCCTTCTCTCCTCTGACACTTCCACCATCCTGATGCAGACCCTAATCAAGGCACATCTTGACTATTGCAATCATCTTCTCTGGTCTCCCTTCTTCAAGTCTCTCCCCATTGCAGTCCATCCTGCACTCACTGTCAAATTGTTGTTGTTATTCCGTCATTCCGTGTCCAACTCTACATGACCCCATAAATGTTGTCCATACTGTTTTCTTGGCAAAGATGCTTGAGTAGTTTGCCATTTCCTTCTCCAGTGTGTCCCCAATTTACTGAGGAGAAACTGTAGCAAATTGGGGTTAAATGATGAGCTATGAAAAAGACCTTCCTAAAGTACATATCTGACCATGAAACCTCTCCAATCAAAAACCCCTTTGCCTCCAGAATCAAATATAAAATCCTCTGTTTGGCTTTCAAAACCCTTTCCTATCTTCTTACACCTTATTCACCCCCACATCCTTTTTGATACAATGAGCCTGGCCTGCCATCAGATAGCACACTCCATCCTTTGACCATGGACATTTTTACTGGATATCTCTCATTCCTGGAATTCTCTTCCTTTTCATCTTTGTTTCCTGACCTTCCTTGATTTCTTCAAGTCTCAACTAAAACCCCATCTTTCATAAGAAATCTTACCCAATGTCCCTTAATGCTAGTAACTTCCCCCTGTTGATTAGTCATTCTCAAAGAGGACCAAAATGATATCACTATGTTGGAGTCAAGTGTCTATGTGACTGATTAGACCAATACAAGCTCAGAAAGTGCTCTCACAGTTTGGTCACAAATAGTCCACATGAAGATTTGGAGTGGAGATGTCTCTTAATTTGTGCATCTCACATTTCTTTTGAGCTACTGCAATTCTTCTTTGACCATTGAGAAAAATGCCTTCTTTGATGTTGGTATGCTGTGCTGGGTAGCCCTTTGCCAGTGTCTCCCATGACATGCAACCAATTCCAAAGTTCTTCAGAGAGACCTTGAGAGTGTCCTTGGATTGCTTATTCTGACCTTCACGGGAGTGTTTGCCTTGTGTGTGTTCTCTGTAAATTAGCCTTTTAGGCAACATATGATTGGTATTCAAACTAATCTATCTTGTATATGGCATAGAAACCTCTCCAGTGGGAAAACTGATTCAAAGTACTTCTTAACTGCTTCATACATTGGAAGTCTTCTCTGCTTTGAGACCTTAGCTTCTGATTGGCTGGTTGCTTCTGTACTCTCCAAGTTAAAGAGGAGACCTAAGCCAAAGATTTCTTCACCCCTCTTTGAAATGCAACACTGATTCCTCTCCATAAGGCTTTCTCTACCATGACTCATTACACATTAGGAAAATACCTTCTCTGAGAATGGATTGTACCCTACCAGAACTGCACTTCACTCTGCCCCTTGTGAATACTTAAGGACAACCAGAACATTAGAGGGGACAAAGAAGTAAAGATCAAACAACCTGGCTTTAGCACAATCATGGTCATACCAGATGAAATGACCTGGTGTTATGACTTCAGGAAATAAAGTGAATTCTATCACATAATATTGCTTCCATTTGGCACTGCTTCCTTTGTAAACTGACATTTTAAAAAATGAATGACATCCAAAAATAAGGATAGGAAAGAGTAAAATTTATAAATGCAATAACATTGAAATAGGAGATGAGAAAGTTCAAATCTGGCACTTCAGATACTTTAAACTTGTTACGAAAAGTATAAAGAAGGAAAGTTAAGTACAAGTAAAGGTATATAAAACCATGAACTAGAGAATAGGATACCAAGTAGATCAAAATGGAAGAGAAATGGTGAGGACAAAACAGAGGAAAAAATATTGAAAAAGAGTGATAAAAATGCTGTTAAAATGGGATATGTAAGTGGAAGTAGGGAAGGGTTTAAACTATATATTTAATTTAATTGGGAAATTAATTGGTTAGAAGAAGCAGAGAGAGGGAAAGAGAGACAGAGAGAGAGAGAGAGAGAGAGAGAGAGAGAGAGAGAGAGAGAGAGAGAGAGAGAGAGAAGAGAAATGGAAAAGGTGAAGGAAAAAAGAGATTAAAGTTGAGAGCAGGTAAAAATGGACCATTTTCATTTATAGATAAAACTAATTACAAGGATGAAATACTGGCTTAAAATTGGAAAAAATCAATATAAAAAAAGTAAACATTAAAACATAAACTTAACAATATTTTTTTTTTGTTAATGACTTAAATAATGAAATAAAATTAAAGAGGAAGAAGAAAAATGAATAGGAACACAAAATCCCACACATTTTTAACATAAAAGAAGCATAATTAAAAACAAGACACTTACAGATTGAAAATGAGAAGATTAAACAAAATTTACTACGTATCAAATGATTTCATGAAAGTTGGAGTAGTAATCATGGCACCAGACAAAACAAAACAAAATTTAGAAGTCACAATATTGAATTGTCAGAATCAGTAATGGTTTGAAGCCAGATCATTACCAACTTGCAAGAGCCAATAATTAAAATTTCAGGTATTTTGTGAGTCAATTGTTAAACACAGTGCACAGTTCAATCAGTCCTTGAACAGCTAACATTGTTTTAAAAAGAATTAGTGTCAATTACAGAAGAGTATATTTTCAATAAATTACTGACTATATTAAGTGATTGTAATTTTTTTTAAAAGCAATCAGGGGTAAGTAACTTGCTCAAGGTTACACAGCCAGTTATTTTTGTGTCAGTGCCAAGTATCTGAGGCCAGAACTGATCCCAGGTCTCCTGACGCTGGGGCTGGCACTCTTACTCACTGTGCCACCTGGCCACCCCTAAGTAATTGGGGTTAAGTAACTTGCTCAAGGTTACACAGCCAGTAATTTTGTGTGGGTGTTAAGTATCTGAGCCTGGAACCAATCCCAGGTCTCTTGACTCTGGGGCCGGCACTTTTACTCACTGTGCCACCTGGCCACCCCTGTACTTTTAATAATGAATATTTGAAAGTAAATGCAATCAAATTTTATTCCAATGGTATCTATACAAGACAAGGAAAAAAGTCTGGAGTAGCTATAAAGTTGTTAGAAAATATTCCTAAAATCATCATTTGGCACTTTAAATTATTGATTGCAATTATCACTTGATTATTCAATATCTGAAATAAGACAATTTAATTGTTTAAAAATATTTCTGCATAAAAGTCATTATATTTATCATTAGTCTCATAATAATAAAAAAAATTCAGGGGAGGCCTGGTGGCTCAGTGAGTAAGAGCACCAGCTCCAGTGTTGGGATGACCTCAGGATCAAATCGAGGCTCAGATACTTAGCACCACACCCAGAAATAACTGGCTGTGTAACCTTGAGCAAGTTACTTAACCCTGATTGCTTTAAAAAAATCAAATCAAGTCAGAAACTGTTTCTAGAGGACTTGATTTTGAAATTAGTAAAATTGGTTTAGTAGTGAGACTAAGATAGGCAGTATGTAGTTTGCAAGTTGCTACCATTTTGTGGTATAAATATTCTAATTATATGTGCATTGTTCTCTATCTTCTTATCTGGCAAATAGGTTAGATACAATTAATTTCTTGTAAGACCTTGTTTTAATGATTTTCATTTTTGAAGAATTTCCATTACTTTCAACTGCATTGCTGTCAAGATCAACTAACATTCAGAAAGCACAGAAAGTAATCAAATATACCATAAGAGTTTTGGAATGTTTAAAGATTGGTACTAGAGACCATGAATCTCAAGATGAAGATTTCATTGTCATATAACTTTAAAGACATTCAATATAATAAAAATAATATATTTAATGTACTTCCTAGTAATGTGTTGCTAGAAAATATAGTTCAACACATGAACTTAGGTCATGAATTGGACAGACAGAACAATGAAAGCATTTTAATTATTTTGATTTATTAGAAACATCTACTTGGCCTTATGAAGAATATATTTTACCATGGATAGTTGGTTAATAAATGTATTATTTAAGTAAAATTTTAAAGCATAAAAATTATTTGAATGATTTGGGGGATTTTTTAGATAATAGTGTGACAATCAAATAATTTTCTAGTTTCTGTAACTAAACAAAAAACTAATAACACTATTGTGGTCAGTAGTACTAATGCTTAAAGGAGTTTTAATTTAATGAATATAATTTCTTTGAGAATAAGAAATAGTATAATGGAGATCATTTATCAGATTTCATGACCACAAATCTATTGGGAAAATGTTATTAGATTGAAAAGCACTAATTTTCTCAAATCATGGCTGAATTGCAGTTAGTTACAGATATAAAAATTCAGCAAAAATTTACAAAAGTATTCTGTAAGAATCATTGGCTTACAATAAAGAATATTGTAAATTCTGTCATTATTTGTAAATTATGTGCTACATATCATTTATATCACTAAAATTTTTAACAATTGGTATGCACAGTTTGCACACACACATATGTTTTTTACCCTTGAGAGCTGATTGTTAAACATTTATCAACATGCTATTGGAAGAATCTATAATATATAAGTATATGCTATTCAGTCCAATAATTTAAAATAAATGTAGAATTGCCAAAAATATATAAACTATCTACTTTAAAATATAAAATAGCATTCTTATGCAATTGTCTCATAAAATTCACTTTAATTAGCTGTAAAGGAATTGCCAAAGTGCAGAGGGAGAGAAGCACCAGTGAAGACAAATATACAGGTTAGATCTATCAAACATTTAATGAGCAACTTATGCCTATTCTATACAAATTATTCTTTAAAATTAAGAAAGAAAAAAATCTGTGAATATTTTTATGGGACAAATAGTTTTAGTACCTAAATTACAGAAGGAAAAAGTAAAATATGATACCCCTCTACTAAAAAAAAATCAATGCAAACATCTAAAGTAATACACTGGAAAAAACTCTTTAGAAATATATGCAAAAAAATTATTCATAGTGACCCTCTTAAAGTTATGTCAGGGATTCAAGGATAGTTCAATATAAGGAAAACAATTTAAAAATCATATTAAAAATAGAAACAGTCCATGTCAAAAGCTTGTGCAAATAGAGGGGGGTAAAGATGATGGAGTGGAAGCAGGAACTCACCTTAACTCCCACAACATTGCCCTAAAAACAAATTTAAAAATAATGGCTCTAATCAAATTCTGGAGAGGCAGAATTAACAGAATGTCAGAATGAAACAACTTTCCAATCCAAGACAACTCAGAAGGTCAACAGGAAAGGTCTAGGGTAGTGGTCATGCCTGGAGCACAGCACAGCTGTGACCACCAATGACAGCTGCTGGTTTTGGAGTCATAGCAGTGACAGCTTCAAGAGTCCTCAGACTACTGAGGGTAAGAGATTATACTCAGAAAGAGACTATAGGGTTGATTACAAACAGAAAGAAACTGTTCAAATGCTGTGGAGCCACAGTCAGGATCATACAATATTTAGCAACTTCCACCTTAAAGTGTTGGGGAGCTATATCCTAGTAAGCAAAGGAGCTAGGATAACAACCAAGAATAACCTACTCAGAGAAAATGAGTATCATCCTTTGGGGAAAAATGGATATTTAATGAAATAGAGGATTTCAAGTATTCCTGATGAAAAGACCAGAGCTGAATAGAAAATCTGACTTTCAAATACAAGATGATATAGAAGCATAAAAAGGTAAACATGAAAGAGAGATCATAAGGGATTTAATAAGGTTAAACTATTTATATTCCTTTATGGGAAGATGATACTTGTAATTCCTAAGAACTTTATCATTATTAAGACATTTAAAAGGAATATCCATAGAGGGCACTTGTGTGAGTTGACTATGGAATGACTAAAAAAAATGAAAGGGTAAGAAAGAGGGATTCATTGGGAGAAGGGAGAGGAAGAATGAGGAAAATTATCTCACATAAGAGTCACAAAAGGGAAAACTTTTACTTTGGAGCAGAAAATGGGAGATAGCAGGCAATGTTTTAACCTTAATCTCATCAGAATAAGCTCAAAGATGAAATAATATACATACTCAGTTGGATATAGAAATCAGCCTTACTGTACAGGAAAATAGTAGTGAAAGAAGATGAGAAAAGAGGTTTGCTGATAAAAAGGGAAAGGGTATTAAGGGAAACAGTGGTCAGAAGCAAAACAGGCTTTTGAGGAGGAACAAGGTAAAAATAGAGAGAGAAGGATAAATGGGGAAAATAGGATGGAGAGAAATTCATAATTACTAATTATAACTATAAATGTGAATGGGTTTAACTCACCCATAAAGTGGAATAGATAGCAGAATGAATTAAAAACCAGAATCCAACAATATTTTGTTTGTAAGAAGCACACTTGAAAGAGAGAGACTCACCCAAAGAAAAAATAAGGGACTAAAGCAAAATCTATTATGTTTCAGCTGAGGGTAGAAATCATGATCTTCCACAAAGCAAAAACAAAAATAGACCTAATCAAAAGGGACAATCAGGAAAACTACATCTTACTAAAATAAATGACAGAAAATGAAGAAATACCAATGCTAAACAAAAATGCACCACATGGAATAACAACCAAATTTTTTTTTGAAAGCAGTCAAGTGACTTGCACATATAGGGTCATATAGCTAATAAGCTTCTAAGGCAATATTTGAATTCAGGTACTTCTGACTCCAGGTATGGTGCTCTATCCGCTGTACCACCTAGCTGCCCTTAGCATCCAAAATCTTTTTTTTTTAGCTTTAGTTTATTTATGCCTCCAAAAGGTAGATGTCACAGCACACACCCCTCAGGAGTGGAGTGTCTGCCATTTGTCCAAGGGTCCCCAGCTGGGGATGTACTTAACTCTACAGCCATCAGGAATGAGTCACTTCTCAACTATCATATCCTCAAACTCATCAGCATTGAACTTGGTGAAACCCCATTTCTTGGAGATGTGGATCTTCTGGTGGCCAGAGAACTTGAACTTGGCTCTACGCAAAGCCTCAATCACATGTTCTTTATTCCGGACCTTGGTGCAAATCGACATGAAACTTGGCCAATGTGTACACTGGCTACAGTGCCCTGGGGCTTCCCAAAGGCTCTCTGCATGCCAGTCTGGAGCCTATCAGCCCCAGCACATGAGAACATCTTATTGATACAGATGACATGAAAAGGATGTCACTGCACATGAATATGAAAGCCATCCTTGCCACAACTCTTCATCATATACTTGTTGGCACAGATCTGAGCAGCCTCTAAGGCTCCGGATGACAACTGTTCATATTCATCTGACACCATGTGGCCACACAATGGAAATTCATCCACTTTTGCTTTCTTTCTAACAAGATCAAAGATTTTTATCTTGGCATCAGGAACTCCCCTGCAGAAATGGGACTTCAGGTATGGCTTATTTTTATACTACCTATAATAGCAGGCAGGGCAATGCCCCATAGCACCAGCACCAGTAGGGACTGTATCTTGCTGCAGGGAAAGGGGAACATCCAAATTCTTAAAAAAAATACTGTTAGATGAATTACAGAAGGAAATAGTAAAACTAATACTAGGAAATCTCAACTTTCCCCTCTCAGAAATAGGTAAATAAAATAAATAAGAAAGATGTTGAAGAGATGAATAGACTTTTAGAAAAGTTAGATATGATACAGCTACAGGGAAAAATTGAACAGGACTAGAAATAAGTACACCCTTTTCTGAGATGTACATGGAAATTTCATGAAAATTGATCATATTACCAGGGCATAAAAATCTCACAATCAAATGCAGAAAAGCAGAAATACTAAATGCATCCTTTTCAGACAATAAAAACGACATTCAATAAAAGGATATAGAAATATTAATTTTTTTTCTTGGAAACATCTAATTTCAAAGAATGAGTGGGTCAAAGACCAGATCTTAGAAACAAAAAATAATTTCATTAAAGAGAATGATAACAATGAGACAATATACCAAAATTTGTGAGATACAACCAAAGAAGTACATAGGGGAAATTTTATATCTGTAAGTGCTTACATCAATAAAATAAAGAGAAAGAAAGAGAATATCAATGAACTGGGCATGCAGTTTTAAAAAATGATAGAAAAGAACAAATTAAAAATATAAAATTAAACACCAGATTAGAAAACTTTAAAAATCAAAGAAGAGATTAACAAAATTGAAAGTAAGAAAACCATTGAACTAATACATAAAACTAGAAACTAGTTTTGTTTAAAAAACAATAATATAAGTAAAACATTGTTTAATTTTATTTTAAAAAGGAAAGAAAACCAAATTACGAGTTTCAAAAATGAAAGATGTAAATTCACCACCAATATAGAGAAAATTATAGCAAAAATTAAGAGCTATTTTGGTCAATTATATGCCAATAAATCTGACAATCTAAATGAAATGGATGGATATTTACAAAAGTATAAATTGACCAGATTAATAGAAGAGGAAATAGAATATTTAAATAACCCTATCTTAGAAAAAGAAATTGAACAGAACATAAATGAGCTAAAATAAAATCCCTAGGATCAGATGGATTCACAAATTAATTCTTTTGAACACATAAAGAATAATTAGTCCCAATACTATATAAACTAATGGAAAAATAGGCAAAGAGGGAATCCTGCCAACTTCCTTTTACAACACAAATATGGTTTTGATACCTGAGCTAGAAAGAGCAAAAACAAAGAAGAAAAAAAAAACTATAGGACAATTTCCATAATGAATACTGATGCAGAAAAAAATTTAAATATAATACTAGCTAGGAGATTAAAACAATATATGACTAAGATCATATACTATGACCTGATGGGATTTATTCCAGGATTGCAGAATTGTTTTACTATAAGGAAAACTATCAATATAATTGACCATATCAATAAAAAAATCATGATTATCTCAAGAAATAGAGAAAAATAATTGATAAAATACAACTTTCATTTCTGTTTTTTTAAAAAAAACTCTAGAAAGTATAAGAATAATTGAGCTTTCCTTAAAATGATAAGTTGTCTCTAGTTAAAACCATCAACAAGCATTGTCTGTAATGGAGATAAGCTAAAAACTGTCCCAGGAGGATCTGGGATGAAGCCAGGATACACATTATCATCAGTAGTAAACAATAGTGTACTAGAAATTCTAGCTTTCATAAAAAGTGAAGAAAAAAATTGAAGGAATTAGAATAGGCAATGAAGATAGAAAACTATTGCTCTTTGCAGATGATATAGCATACTTAGAGTATCCTAGAGAATCGACTAAAACCTACTTGAACTTATTAACAACTTTAGCAAAGTTGCAAAATAAACCCACATAAATCATTATCATTTCTATATATTACTAACAAACACCAGCAGCAAGAGATAGAAAAAGAAATTACATTTAAAATAACTGTAGACAATATGAAATATTTGGGAATTTACCTGACAAAACAAACCCAGAATTATATGAAGACAATTACAAAACATTTTTCACACAAAGTCAGATCTAAATTAATAGAGAAATATTAATTGCTCATGAGTAGGTCAACCAAATAAAATAAAAATGACAATTCTAACTAAATTAATTTAACTTCTTTAATGCCATACCAAACTACCAAAAAATATTTTTTAAGCTAGAAATACTAGTAACAAAATTCATCTGAAAGGAGAAAAGGTCAAGAATATCAAGGTAATTAATGGGGAAAAATGTGAAGGAAGGTGACCTAGAAGTACCAGATTTCAAACCATATTATAAAGGTCTAATCATCAAAATAATCTGGTACTGGCTAAGAAGAAGAGTGGTGAATCAATGGATTAAACAGGTATAGAATAAACTTGGAATGACAACTATTCTCATGAATGCAATGATCCAAGACAATTCCAAAAAACTTATGATGAAAAATACTATCCACTTTCAAGGAAAGAACTGATGGAATCTGAATGCACATTCATATCTATCTTCTATCTATCTATCTATCTATCTATCTATCTATCTATCTATCTATCTATCTATCT
>NW_027186304.1:88858904-88916380 GCF_028583685.1 Petaurus breviceps papuanus
TCTATCTATCTATCTATCTATCTATCTATCTATCTATCTATCTATCTTTATTTTTCTTGTTTTTTCATCTGTGTTTTCTTTTGCAATATGAGTAATATAGAAAGATGTTTTGCATGACTTTGTATGTATAATTTTTGTCAAATCATTTTACTTCTCATGAAGGTGGAAGGGAAACCATGAAGGGAGAGAATTTGGAAATAATTTTTTTTTAATGTACTCAATTTTTTTTACATGTTATTGTGAAATATTTAATGAAACAAATAAAAACATATTGGGGGGAAAATTCCTTAAACTATGTGATTCTCTCAGTAGCTGCAAATAAAACCATCCTAACCTATATAGTTACATCAATAAATGCTGAGGTGAATAGTCTTCAAAATGGATAGCATTCTTTTATGCTAAAAACCCAAAAGTTTTCTCATTAGAAGCCCACATTATAGATACAAGATAAAAATAAGATATCCAAAACCAAAAGCTGCCATTGTTGATAATGGAATATAGTGGCAGACTTCCAAATGAATAAAAGAGTAAAACAAGTATTCTTTTTCTTCCTACTATTGTTTAACTTTATTCTTTTTTTATTTTACTTTTTTGTCTTTATTTTTCTTTGTTTACTTTTAGTTTACAAGATTGATGACAAAACAGGAAAATGACAAATGCTGGAGAGGATGTGGGCAAACTGGAACACTAATGCATTGTTGGTGGAGTTGTGAACTGATCTAGCCTTTCTGGAAAGCAATCTGGAACTATGCCCAAAGGGCTATAAATACTTTCATACCCTTTGATCCAGCAATACCACTCCTAGGGTTATATCCCAAAGAGATCATAGAAATGGGAGAAAGACCCATATGTACAAAAATGTTTATAGCAGCTCTTTTTGTTGTGGCAAAGAATTGGAAATTAAGGGGGTGTCCATCAATTGGGGAATGGCTGAACAAGTTGTGGTATATGCATGTTATGGAATATTATTGCGCTATAAGAAACTTGGAGCAGGCGGTCTTCATATTTACCTGGAGAGGCTTAAAAGAACTGATGCTGAGTGAGAAGAGTAGAACCAGGAGGAATTTGTACACAATTACAGACACAACGTATGTGTGATGACCAACTTTGATAGACTGGACTCTTCTCAACAATGCAGGGATATAAGTCAATCCCAAAAGACGCATGATGGAGAGAAAAACGTGCATCCAGAGAAAGAACTAGAAAGAACTAAATTTATATCCAGGTGGAAGCAAAATACCTGATCTTTTTCATTCTCTTATTTGATTTTATGTCCTCTTTACTATTTTTCATTCCAGCTGGTATAATCCATCCTTATAACCTGACCATTGTATAATGTGAAAGTATTTGCAGATCCTATACTTGATTGTATACCATCATGGTTGGGGGAGGGTAAAGAGGGAGAGAAAATTTGAAATTCAAGGAATTGTGGAATTTAATCCTGTAAACTAAAAGGAAACAAACAAATTAACAAATTAAAAATTGAATTAAAAAAAAGATTCAATTCCACAATTCCTTGAGTTTCAAATTTTCTCTCCCTCTTTACCCTCCCCCAACCATGATGGTATACAATCAAGTATAGGATCTGCAAATACTTTCACATTAGACATTAGTCAAGTTATATAGATGGATTATATCAGATGGAATGAAAAATGGTAAAGAGGAGACAAAACCAAACAAGAAAAAGAAAAAGATCAGGTAGTTTGCTTCAATCGGGATACATACTCAGTTCTTTCTAGTTCTTTCTCAGGATTTCGACATTGCTCTCCATCATAAGTCTTTTGGGATTGACCTATATCACTGCATTGCTGAGAAGAGTCCAATCTATCAAAGTTATTCATCACACATATGTTGTGTCTGTAATTGTGTACAAATTTCTCCTGGCTCTAATCTTCTCACTCAGCTTCAGTTCGTATAAGCCTCTCCAGGTAAATATGAAGTCCATCTCTCCTCATTTCTTATAGCACAATAGTATTCCATTACGTGCATATACCACAACTTGTTCAGCCATTCCCCAATTGATGGGCACCCCCCTTAACTTCCAGTTCTTTGCCACCAAAAAAGAACTGCTATAAATATTTTTGTACATATGGGTCTTCCTCCCACTTCTATGATCTCTTTGGGATATAACACTAGAAGTGATATTGCTGGGTCAAAGGGCATGAAATTATTTATAGCCCTTTGGGCATAATTCCACATTGCTCTCCAGAAAGGTTGGATCAGTTCACAACTCCACCAGCAATGCATTAGTGTTCCAAATTGCCCACATCCTCTCCAGCATTTGTCATTTTCCTGTTTTGTCATCTTAGCCAATCTGACCAGAGAGATGTGTTAGCTCAGAGATTTTTTGATTTGCATTCCTCTAATCAATAGTGATTTAGAGCATTTCTTCATGTGCTCATAGATATCTTTAATTTCTTTCTCTGAAAACTGCCTGTTCATATCCTTTGACCATTTATCAATTGGGGAATGACTTATATTCTTATAGATTTGGCTCAATTCTCTGTATATTTTAGAAATAAGTCCTTTGTCAGAGACATAGGTTGTAAAGATTCTTTCCCAATTTCCCACCTCCCTCTTCATCTTGGTTACATTGGCTTTTATTGTAAAGAAGCTTTTCAATTTCATGTAATAAAAATTATCCATTTTGCATTTTATAATGCCCTCTAATTATTGTTTGGACATAAAGTCTTCTCTTCTCCACAAATCTGACAGGTAAACTATTCCTTGCTTTCTGAGATTGCTCACAGTATCAACCTTTATAGCTAGAACATGCACCCATTTAGACTTGATTTTGGTATATGGTGTTAGATAATGATCTATGCCCAGTTTCTGCCATACTATATTCCAGTTTTCCCAGCAGTTTTTGTCAAATAGTGAGTTCTTATCCCAAAACCTGGGGTCACTGGGTTTATCAAACAATAGATTACTATAGTCATTCACTGTTGACTCTCATGTGCCCAATCTATTCCATTTATCCACTACTCTATTCCTCAGCCAGTACCAAGTAGTTTAAATGACTGCTGCTTTATAATACAGATTAAAATCTGGTATAGCTAGTCCACCTACCCTAGCATTTCTTTTCATTAATTCCTTTTATATTCTGGACTGTTTTTCTTCCAAATGACTTTTGTTACTATTTTTTCTAGCTCTATAAAGTAGTTTTTTTTTTTTTAGTAAATTGATTGGTATGGCACTAAATATATAATATAATTTAGGTAAAATTGTTGTTTTTATAATATTATTTCGACCCAGTCATGAGCAATTGATATTTTGTCAATTAGTTAGATCTGACTTTATTTGTGTGAAAAGTGTTTTGTAGTTTTGATCTTATAGGTCCTGAGTTTATTTTGGCAGATAGATTCCCCAAAATTCTGTAATGTCTACAGTAAATATAAATGGGATTTCTCTTTCTATCTCTTGCTGTTGAATTTCATTAGAAATATACAGGAATGCTGAGGATTTATGTGGATTTGTTTCATATCCTGCAACTTTGCCAAATTTATTTATTGTCTCAAGTAGTTTTTTACTTGATTCTCTAGGATTCTTTAAGTATTTCATCATATCATCTGAAAAGAGTAATAGCTTGTTCTCTTCCTTGCTTAATTTCATTCCTTTGATTTCTTTTTTTTCTCTAATTGCTACTGCTATCATTTCTAGCACCATATTGAATAAGAGGGGTGATAGCGGACACCCTTGTTTCACCCCTGATCTTATTGGAAATGCTTCTAGATTATCTCCATTACATATAATACTTGCTGATGGTTTTAAATAGGTGCTACCTATTATTTTAAGGAAGGCTCCATTTATTCCTATATTTTCTAGTGTTCTTAATAGGAATGGATATTGTATTTTGTCAAAAGCCTTTTCTACATATATTGAGATAATCATGTGGTTTCTGCTAGTGTTATTGTTGATATGATCAATTATACTGATGGTTTTCCTAATATTAAACCATCCTTGCATTCCTGGAATAAACCCTACCTGATCAAAATGTATGATTCTTGTGATCAGTTGCTATAGTCTTTTAGCTAATATTTTATTTAAAATTTTTGCATCTATGTTCATGAGGGAAAGTGGTCCATAATTTTCTTTCTATGTTTTATCTCTTCCTGATTTAGGTATCAGTGCCATATTTGTGTCATAAAAAGAATTTGGTAGGACTCCTTCTTCACTAATTTTCCTGAATAGTTGTAGAGTATTGGAATCAATTATTCTTTAAAAGTTTGATAGAATTTACTAGGAAATTCATCTGGCCCTGGAGATTTTTTCCTAGGAAGTTCACTTATGACTTGTTTGATTTCTTTTTCTGAGATGGGGTTATTTAAGTAATTTACTTCCTCTTCAGTTAATCTGGGCAACTTGTATTTTTTTTGAATATTCTTCCATTTCACTAAGATTGTCAAATTTATGTGCATACAGTTGGGATCCTAATTATTGTATTTATTTCCTCTTCATGGGAGGTAGACTCACCCTTATCATTTTTGATATTCATAATTTGGTTTTCTTCTTTCTTTTTTTATCATATTGACTAAGGGTCTATCAATTTTATTGTTTTTTTCATAAAACCAGCTCTTAATTTTATTTATTAATTCAATAGTTTTCTTAATTTCAATTTTATTAATCTCTCCTTTGGTTTTCAGTATTTATAATTTAGTATTTAATTGGGGATTTTCAATTTGTTTTTTTTTCTAGCTTTTTTCAATTACATGCCCAATTCATTGACCACCCCTTTCTCTAATTTATTCATGGGTGCACTCAGGGATATAAAACTTCCCCTAAGAAATGCCTTTGCTGCATCCCACAAATTTTGTTATGTTGTCTCATTATTGTCATTCTCTTGAATGAAATTACTGATGGTTTCTATAATTTCTTGTTTGACTCACTCATTCTTTAGTATTAAATTGTTTAATTTCCATTTAGTTTTTAGTCTGTCTTTCCATGGCCCTTTATTGCATATAATTTTTATTGCATCATGATCTGAGCAGGATGCCTTTAATATTTATGCCTTCCTGCACTGAATTGTGAGGTTTTTATGCCCTAGTGCATGGTTGATTTTTGAGTATGTGCCATGAACTGTTGAGTAGAAGGTATATGCCTTTTTATCCCCATTCAGTTTTCTCCAGAGATCTATCATTACTAGCCTCTCTAAAATACTATTCGCCTCCTTAACTTTTTTCTTGTTTATTTTGAGGTTGGATTTATCAAGTTCAGAGAGGGGGAGATTAAGATCCCCCACTAGTATAGTTTTGCCATCTATTTCTTCCTCTAATTCCCTTCATTTCTCCTCTAGGAATTTGGACACTATACCACTTGGTGCATATATTGCTTCATTCTCAATGGTGCCATTTAGCAGGATATAGTTTTCTTCCTTATCTCTTTTGATTACATCTATTTTTACTTTTGCTTTGTCTGAGATAAGGATTGCTACCCCTGCTTTTTTTTTTACTTTAGCTGAGGCATAATATATTCTGCTTTAGTCTTTTACCTTTACCCTGTGGATATCCCTTTGTTTCAAATGTGTTTCTTGTAGACAGCATATTGTAGGATTATGGTTTTTAATCCATTCTGCTATCTGCCTCTATTTTATGGGAGAGTTCATCCCATTTACATTCATAGTAATGGTGAGTATTTTTCTCTTTTCCTCCATCCTATTCCCTCCCCTGCTTATGTTTTTGTTTCTTCCTTCTCCTTTCCCTTCTTTAAGGGTTTTCCTTTTGACCACCACCTCCCTCAGTGTTCCCTCCCTGTGACCCCCCCCCCACTTCTTTACCTACCCTCTCCCTTTACTATTATTTCTTTTCCCTTAATAACCCCTTTTTATCCCCACCCCCTTACCTTCCTACTGCCTTTAGGACACAATAGATTTTTATACTTTTCGCAGTATGTTATTCCCCATTTGACCCCAAACCAATGAGAGTAAATTTCATACAGTGCTCCTCTCCCTCCCTCCTTTCTCTCTATTTAATGAATTTTTGTGTCTTTTCACATTATTTTAAACTTAACTGATTATGTTGATCCCTCTTTGAACCAGAACCAGTGAGAATAATGTTCAAATGATGTTCCTCTCCCTCTTTCCTTCCCCTCTACTATAGTGTATTTTTATGCCTCTTTATATGGCATAATTTACCTTTTTCTGTCTCATGCTTTCCTTGTATCCCATAGCAGTCCCTTTGACCCCCTTAATAAGTCTTTTCTTGGATTGGCCAGGTAGCACAGCGAGTAAGAGCACTGGTTCCAGTTTTGGAATGACCTGGAGATCGAATCCCAGGCTCAGACACTTAGCACCCACCCAGAAACACCTGGCCGTGTAACCTTGAGCAAGTTACTTAACCCCAATTGCTTAGGGGCAGCCAGGTGGCTCAGTGAGTAAGAGCACCGGCTCCTGTGTCGGGATGACCTAGATCAAATCCGGGCTCAGATACTCAGCACCACACCCAGAAATAACTGGCCATGTAACCTTGAGCAAGTTACTCAACCCCGATTGCTTTTAAAAAAAAGTCTTTTCTTTTTTTTTTTAATCATCAGATTAGTTCATTTATACCCACACCCTCTATCTATGTATAACCCTTTTAAAGGTCATGATAATCATATAAATTTTGATATTGACAATTATCAGCTTCTCATATAGGGATATAAACATATTGCTCTTATTGCATCCCAATTTATGTGCATGTGTGAGTGGGAGTGCATGTGTGTATGTTTGAGTGTGTGTTTTCCTTGTTTACCTTTTTATGTCTTTCTTTAGGCTTGTAATTGGAGATCAAATTTTCCATTGACCTTTGGCTTTTTCATCAGGAAACTCTGGAAGTCCCTTGTTTCATTAAAGGACCATCTCCTTGCCTGAAAGGTTATGCTCAGTTTTGCCAGGTATTTAATCCTTGGTTGCAGTCCTAGCTCTTTTGCCCTATGAAATATTAAATTCCAATCCCTCCAATCTTTTAATCTAGAAGCTGCTAGGTCCTGTGTGATCCTAACTGTAGTTCCGCAATATTTTAATTGTTTCTTTTTGGCTGCTTGTAGTATTTTCTCATTAATCTTGTAATTCTGAAATTTGGCTACTATATGTCTTGGAGTTTTCAATTTGGGAGGAGAGTGGTGAATTCTTTTAATAACTATTTTACCTTCTAGTTCTAGGACTTCAGGACATGCTCTGTCTCCCAGTGGATTCTGTCACTCCAAAATCTCTTGGATGATATTGTCCAGGCTGCTTTTGTTTATCATGGCTTTCTGGTAGACCAATAATTCTTAAGTTATCTCTCCTGGATCTCTTCTCTAGGTCAGTGGTTTTTCCAGTGAGATATTTTGCACTTTCTTCCAATTTTTTAATCTTCATGTTTTGTTTGATTGACTCTTGGTGCATCATAGAGTCCTGAGCTTCAATTTGATTGATTCTAATTTTTAGTTAATTATTCTCTTTGGTTAGTTTTTGAAGGTACTTTTTTAGGGAAGTATTTTCTCCAATTAGTTCACTAATTTTTAAGGATTTGTTCTCTTCAGTGAGACTTTTCCAATTTGGTCACTGTAGATTTAAATTTGTCTTCTACTTCCCTAATTTGGCCTTTAAAATCTTTCTTGAGCTCCTCCAAGAATGATTTTTGGGCTTGAGACCAGTTCATATATCCTTATGTGGTCTCAGGTGTGAGTATAGAGTCCTCCGTATTTGGTTGTTCTTGATTGCTATAATAAACTCTAATCAATTTTCTTGCCTTCACCTTCTCCTTCTCAGCTTCCTTCCTTCCCATTGTAATTTCCTATTTCCTAATTTCTCAGGCTGGGAGCTAAGGGCCTGGTTGTTGACTTTGTGTGCTGTAGTCTCTGGGTGTCTAGACTGAGGCCAAAGCCAGGAGTCTCATTTTTTCCCCTGAGTTATGCTGATGCTCACAGAGTACTCTGTGGAGGAGGGGTGGTCTGGCCACTTCAGATTTCTGCCTCTATGCACCTGGGCTACCGCTCTGGCAGGCTTTTGCTGGTCAAGTGAGGTAGGGCTTGTTGGGACTCCTCCCCCTCTTCTCTTCAGAATCCTAGCCGCCTCAGTTATACCCCTTCTCAATGACTCCCAAGCCCAAGGCTATTTCCACTATCTCAGGATTTCACTCTGGGTGGGACACTTATCTCCAGGTTTTCTAGGTCAGGTAGGGGAATCAGAGCAGCCAGAATTTACTTTGCCATCCTAGCCCCTGGAAAATCAGGCAGCAATTTCTAAACTTCCAGGCTGGGGGCTGATAGCCCCAGGAGAAACTGCTGTCTCTGCTGGGGGCCCCAAGCCCTCTCTTACCCGGCTCCAATGAATCCTCCTGTTCTGTGGTGAGATGCTGGTGAAATGGCTGCAAATCACCCTTGGGGTGAGTCCACCAGCTGGGGATCCTTCTCTCCACTGTAGTCTGCTCTCTAGTCCAAGCTGCTGCAGCCCCAACGTGCTCCATGCTCCCCCTGCCTGGACCCACATGGGCACTTTTCTGGGCTGGATTCTGACATGCTCTGTCTCCCAGTGGATTCTGTCACTCCAAAATCCATTCATATTCACTTTTTAAAGTTTAGTGATGGGATTCACAGAGGAGCTTAGAAAAGTTACTGCTTCTGTTCCGCCATCTTGGCTCCACACCTAACTTTATTCTATAAAATAAAGAAATTAAATGCTTAAACAGCAGTATATAAAAGACTAAAATATTCTGATTTCTAGACTTGAAGACTGCAAATTAAGAGAGAAGTTTCTTTTCTAATTCTTTAGGGTTTTCTAAGTAATGTTCATATTTATAAATCAGGATATTTTGATCTCTTTTCCTGATATTCAGGTATCTAATATCTTTAAAGTAGCAGGATAAAAAAATGCAATAAATTTTTAGTTTCTATTTAGAAAAAAATCAGCAATTTCCCTTTCTAGCTGTGGTTGTAACACTACAAACTTTGTCACCATGTCTTTTCTGCTTTGTCATCCTGGAACTTCCCTTATTCCTCAGGGAACTCTTACCCTGAAACATCCTTCAAATATGCTGGTTCCCTTCTCCCATTGGTGAATTCCATCTAAGGTCTCCATTTGGGGATGTGCTTAAGTCACCAACCATGCTTTATTCTTCTGAATATGATTCTGATGCCTTGGATTTCCCCTCCATGTCCTTCCGTATGTTCCTTCTCCACTACCACCTCCCCCCACCTGTAGTTTTTCAGTTATCTTTTATGTTTTCCCTTCTGCTGATACAATACAAAGTCCTTAAAGGCAGGGTCTTTCTTTTTCCTTTTATTTGTGCAACCCCTCCTCAGTTTTGTTTCTGCCATTTATTTCTTAATAAAGGCTTAATCTTTATTTCTTATGGTCAATAACAAAATTCAGGAGAAAATAATAGAAAGGGAAATCCAAATTTACATACTCTCACACATATCATAAATAAATGGATATAGATAGGTATACACACATATACATAATATCATATATATACCATTCATATATATGTTGTTATTAAGTCATTTGATTTTGTCTGACTCTGTATGACCCTGTGTTCCATACTGACAATAGGATTCAATGGGATTTTCTTGGCAAAGATAATGGAATAGTCTGCCATTTCTTCCTCTAGTGGATTAAAGGAAACAGAGGTTAAGTAACTGGCCTAGGGTCATACAGCTAGTAAGTGTTTGAGACTTATGGGATTTGAACTCAGATATTCCTGACTCTAGGCCAATGCTGTATCTATTAAGCCATCTAGCTGATATGTGTGTGTGTGTGTATAGATGGGTTTTAAAAAACATATTTCTGATTATTTTCCAGATAAATGCCAAGCACAGTTTATTTTATACTTGTTTAGTACTTCATGAAACACTTTCACTTGTGTTTTCCACTGATATAAAATCACCACTTTTTTTTTTTTTTTACCACCCAAGAAAAGTGAGACTAATAGAGATAAAGTATGTCACATAGCTAGTCAGTATTTAAGTCAGGATTGAAAAGCATGTCTCTCTTAAATACAAATCCAGTACTTTTTCAACTTGACCAAGCTGCCTTTCATGATGCCCACTAAATGAGGTGTTATTATATGTGTTGTTTCCATTTTGGATTTAAGGGTATATGGATTCAGAAGGATGTGACCAACCTAAGGAAACAAAGTAGGTCAATTGCTTTAGAGGCTGCATAGGTCAGACCTCAGAGCCAAGCTGAAGTGGTTTTGGCCCTGGTATGGGGGGCAGTTGGGAATTAGACCAACCATTATTATTTCATTTATTGAAGTTACTTAAAAGCCCCCATCAAATAAGTGATTTTTAAGTGGCTGTTTATATTTTAAAGAAGTCAGATGTTGAACAAGAATTTGAGGACCTAAGACTAATTTCTCATGTAAAAGTATTCTCAAACACTATTAGTGTGATGAGGAGTCCTTTGTCCTAATCATATGTGCATTGCAAATGGAGACTTTTCCTTGTTTACTTAGAGTCAACTTATTCATGTGGATGCAAATGAAAGAATTTGAAGATGTTAATTATATAATGAGCTTGGAGTGAGTGATATGAACAGAACTATGCTAATGTAGCCAACAGTATAGGGGTAGGATTACATTAATATAAAATAACTTGGAGGATAGAGGATCACAGATTAAGGCCAGATCTTAAAGGCTGAAGGCTACCAAAATACTTATTCAACAGTTAAAGAAACTGAAGTGCTAAGAGTGGAGTGACTTGGCCAAGGTCACACACAGAAGGTTATATGCAGCAAAGGTAGAAGAAAAAGAGGATGAAATTAACTCAAAGCTGAATTTATGGTGGGGATCCAAAGGGACAATAATTAGAATAGATTATAAATATGGGCATAGTAGCAAAGGATTGAGTAACATCAGAAGTAGCATAAAAAAAGCTTCTAAATCCTAATCCCAGATTTGGTGTGGAAATGGGAGGAAAAAAATGATCCTTTCTAGGTAGGGAGATTTGTTCAAGGATTTTGAGCACAGAATTTAGAATCAATCTAATTTAGCATTCAAGTGACTATAGAAAATATGATTTAGGCTTGGAGATGAGAATGAAGCTTAAAATCCAAGAAAGAATTAAATAATTTCAAGAAGCAGGGTTAAAAGGAAGCTAACTGACTTGAGTATGAAATAGTCTAGCTCTATGAAAGTCAAATTTGTGTTGCTTCTTGCCAAATTCAAGTAGATTGTGTAGCTAACTAATCTCTAAATGTCCTATCTGTATAATTTTTGCTTACCATAAAGTCCTACTCAGATACTTTTTTTGGAACATACAGGTGACTGATGGTTTTTGAAGGCTACGCCAGTGAAGTGTAAGCTCTGTTAGGTGTGATCTATCTGGAAAATATATATATATGGCCAGAGATAAGCACATAGAGTGAGTTGAATATGCAGGCACATGTTGGTACACCTGACCCAAGCTGTAGGCATACATAAATACCTACAATATGGTTCATGTACTAGACTGTTGGTAATTATACATGTGGTTCACAGATGAGTATTTACACTGCTACTTGGTAGCTGACTATTGTGACAACTCTTTGCACACTAGGTGCTCAGTTCACTTGTTATGTGTTGAAAGGAGTTGGGGCGGCTAGGTGGTACAGTGAGTAGAGCACCAGCCCTGGAGTCAGGAGTACCTGAGTTCAAATATGGCCTCAGACATGTAACATAAAAGCTAGCCATGTGACCTTGGGTAAGTCACTTAACTCCAATTGCCCTACCTTCCCCCTTCCAAAACAACAACAACAACAACAAAAAAGAGTACACAGTGTTAGTATATTCTGGCAAGGCCTATCTATAGTTCTAGGTACATGACATGGTAGTATGGAGCATAGCTGCAATTCCAAAGTCATAATCTAGAGGTCAATTAAAGAAAGGATAAGAAAGGAAATCAGGGAACCTTCTGTTTGAAGATGCATCTAACAGTTTCATAATAAAGAACTAGGATTATATTTGACATTAAATTTCATCTGAGTCCTTTAATTTGAGGGAAACATTGTAATTATCCTCAAATTAGAGAACAGAGATTGGATGTGATTATCTAGATAATTTAGGAGAAGAAAGTGTTTTGATTTTTATAGTTCCTGATTGATTTATATTTACTATTTTCTGTTTAATGATAACAACTAGTAGTATATGTTTATATTTTAAAAGTATGCAATTTGCTTTATATACATTATCTCATTTAATTCTCACAATAACTGTATTCTAAGTGCTATTATAAAAACATTTCACAGATGAGGAAACTGAGGCTGCCAAAAGCTAAATGACTTGCCCAGAGTCAAGTAGCTAGTAGTGGTGAGATGAATCTTTATAAGTCCAGCACTTCATATACAACCTGACTGCCTCTACATTAGAATAAGTTGTTCCTAAAATAAAATTTATTATTTCTTTATAGTACTTTTCCTCTACCCATTGCCTTTCAGAACTTAGTGTGAGCTTAAGAAACACTCCTGGTTGGTGTATTGATAAGCATAATCTTCACCACAGTTATTAAAAACAAAGATAACTATCTGAAAAATGATACTGTCTATAGAATGTTGAGCACCACACTATAAGTTCAAGCCATGTTATATTCTACCAGCCTTTTATCCTTTGCTCTACAAGTAGATCTCTTTGCTTTGTTGCCTTATCCTCTATCTTAACTCTCATATGCTGTACTCTCCTCTTAGTCATGGTGCTTTGGTGATCCATGATTTCCCTAGTGAGGGTGAGGAGGTACCCAACATGCGGGCATGGTAGAGAACTCAAAGAAATCTAAAATGGACACAAGCAGGTAGAGAATGAAGAGATGCCTGCAAAGATGTCTTCTAAGAAGCAGCAGAATACAGTAGAATGATTGCTGGTTTTGGAGTTAGAATTATAGCTTGGCCACTATGTGACCTTGATCAAGTCACCTTGCCTCTGAGTGACAAATTTTCTCACCTGTAAACTAAGGGAATCAGACTTGTAATACCTGTACACTTCTGTGTATATGATCTTATTAATTTCTCTAAAATAATAGTATTATCTAATTCAATTAAATTCAAGGAGTATTTGTTAAGAAAATATGTTGGAGAAGATAGTACACTGGGTGATATGATTCACAGTTATATGATCACATGGTTAATGCCTAAAGCCTTCAGAAAATCTTCATGTGGTATTTATGTTATTCATGTGATAAAATAAACATGTAATGCTTCTGTTATCCATTCCTTCTTTGTATATGCATATCTGCAAAGAAATCACCAAACAAAAGCAGCAGATTTCACATGACTTTTGTGTTTCCAGTTCCAGTTTTAGCTAAAACTATTCTTGACTTAGCTGGTTCTCCATAGACTGATTTTCTCCTTAAGTGGGTGTAATGTAATGCCAAGGAAAGGCAACTTCCCAGGTTCAAAATACCAGCATAGGTGCTCTCTATTTTATTCAGTAACAAACCAAGAACAGAGAAGATCGAAACATGACATCATTCAAAATACAGCATTTACTAAGTGTGATTAAATAATCTCCAAGGACTACCCCACCCCAGGACTTTCCAATCATTCAATCAATTACAAAGTCTCTGTTCTAAATACTTCTCCACCCCTAGGCTATACCTTAATTAAGTCCACCACAAAGCCCCTCTTCTCAAATGGAGATTAGTTTCCAAACATAAGTAAAATACATTCATTTGCTCAACCATAGAACACAAAAAGGTCAAAAGTTCCCCACCCCTGGATCACAATTGAATCTACCCCAGAGTTACATCAAGTTTAAACACAGCACTTAATACCCAAATGGAGGTCTTTTCTTCATCTTGACACGAGGCAAGTTCTCAGCAATCTTAGTTCCTGGAGAGACAAGGCTTAGCAAGGCCATAAGATACATTGCCAGTCCCTTCATGAATTTATCCTCTGTCTGTAGAACAGTCCTAGAACCCCTGAACACATTAGCAAAGCCCTCTCCCAGGATTTCTGTAAACATACAACAAGAAAATCCTTCTTCAGGGCTTCTGAACCAACAGAAAGGCTCCCAGACCCCTGCAACAACAGCACTGTCCTTCACCAGTGGACAGTATTCATTCTGTCTGCCGGACAGTCTCCAGACCCCTGCAACAACAGTACTGTCCCTCACCAGTGGACAGTATTCACTCTCAGTACTGTCCCTCACCAGTGGACAGTATTCATTCTCTGTCTGCAGGACAGTCTCAGGCCTTCTTAACCAAATGCCAGGTTCCAGGACTTCTTCAACAGGACAGTCTTTCACCAGTGGACAAATCTGGCAAAATAACATCAAAACAGACAGACAAAGTGCCAGCAAAACAGCCATGTCTCCTCAGTCCTTGGCAGCTCAGGGGGCAGGTCTCAAAAGTCCAGGGCAATTCAAAGCGGCCACCAGCAATTCCCTTAGTCTCTCTCAACGAGGTGCTGCTTCCAAAAAGAACTTCCGCCTCTCTCCAGTGTCTCTCCAAATCTACGTCACCAGCTCCTCCCAGTCAGGACTTTCTTTTCACATCAAAAAGTCCATCCCACAGGTGGGATTAACAAGCTCTGGGTTTTAATACAATCAATTTGAAAACCAAGCCCAATACAGGGGAATCTCCACATTCCATTACTATCACAGTGGGTTTCACTGTTTTGGAAGGCAGATTGTAGCAGGCTTTTTGAGACAGCTCTCTAGACAGAGAGGTCTTCAAAAACTAGAAACCTGAGTTCCTGGAAATAGAGTCTAGAGAAACAGTATTGTTTTTCCTCATTGTAATGAGAATGAGAATTTGAAGATCTTCCCTGCCTCTTAATAGACCTAGGGGGGGAGTTTGAAGACCTCCCCTGCTTTGAAAGTAAACTCTGCCTCCTAATAGGCTGAATGTAATCACATGGAGCCTGTGAAGGGGGGAATTTGCTGAAGAGAAGCAGAACCACCAGGAAGCCGGTCAGAGCTAACAAGACTGTGGAGGAGAGCAGATGCTCATTTAGGAGATAGAGAGGTTTGTGAGCAAATGTTGGTCTTATATTGGTTTGTGTAAAGACTGAAGGATGCTGTGACTCTTAGTATTATTATGGCTTCTGAATATCTTTGGTACTATGATGTAATCGGCTTACTGGTTTGGGGATTCAGTTTTCTGGTGTCTAAATAAATGCTTCAGTTCTATCCTCTATCTGGAAAGTTTGGTATATTTTGCAATCAACCATCATGTGATACTTATAGTCATGGCCTTTATTGTGCTCGTGGGCACTGTAAGTATTGCATTGGCACTACACTCATCTATGAGGGATTGAGTCACTTCAAAACTCAGAGCTGAGCAAGGCTTTAGCATCATGAACAGCAGCAGAAGTTTGGACTATTAGGTTTTTGGTTTTGGAGAGAGTCTAAGCACAAATGGTGAGAGAGAGAGAGAGAGAAACACTCTACTAGCAGGAAATTTTGCAGAATGAATGAAAAGGCTAAGTGGCAAGACTTAGAGTTGCCTTTGAGGCCTCTTCCCAAGGTCTGGTGATTTCAGCTACTTCCACTTTCATTAGGAAGAATGGGACAGATAATAGGCATCAAGAAGAGACTGCCTGAGTCACCTATGGTAGTTAACTTTCCACTTGGGAGAACCAGAATGTAAAGTACATTCTCCCCTTTCCCCTCCCTCTCAATCAGAAAAAGCTGATTCCAAAGATTGTCTCTATTTACTAAATTTACCTTTGCAATTTCTATTTAAGTAGTGTGAATTTTCTGGCTAAATAAAACCTAATCAACCACAAATGCTTTTGATCTGTGTATGACTTTATTTGAAAAGGGGAAATGTGTAGGGATGGGCATTAGAGAAGGACTCCAAAAGAGGTACATTGAATGACTTGTGGCATACAGAGATTTGAAAAGGAAAAACAAAAACAGGGTAGAGACAAAACTTCTGTTTAAAAAAAATGCCAGGCTTTCTCCTGGCTGAGGGCTTGATCCAATTGAGAAAAATTCTCCATGAGCTTTAAAAAAAATTATATTAATTTCCTAGGTGAGGCAACAAATTGGGTAAATCTAGACCACTGATCATAAACAATTCCTGAGCCAGTCATAAGTGGATTTTAGTGGTAAAAGAAAGATTGGTGAATAAAAAGCAAGAGATGATTCCTCAGAGTCAGGCATTTTAGGTAATCCAATATGAAAGCTTCTCTGATCCTGAGTGGAAACACGAAAGAAAAATCACACCCAGAAAGTGTCAGCTAAGGGATGATTATAAGAAAGCGTGGTTTCATCCACAATCTGAAGAGAAGGGATAGTTAAAGAAGGAAAAGATCTTTAGTCAGAGAAACTAACCACTGCCAACTATAGCTGACAATAGTCTTTCATTACACTTATTTTTTTATTAATAAAAGTGTTTCCTAAACCAGTGATTCTCAAACTTTTCCACAATTGCAGTACCCTTTAATTTAAACAAAATTTTGGCAGAATTGTTGAAGTAAAAATTATATAAAATTATCATTTTAATTCATATCAACAAGCAACATAAGGCTCATTTAAAAAAAATCTGGGGATTTCAGAGTTTCTTGCACGACGTTTTTTTGAATCACTACTTTAAACCAATATTGCTTTGGCTGCTGTTACTCTCTTGGGGAGATTTGCTGACTGAGGAACTTTCTGAGCTTTGTTTAGTCTCCTCACTGTGACAGATGCTTTGTGTAAGTTATTTTTTTCTAGGCAATGATGATACAATCAATGTCTACTAAACCATGCCTTGAACATAGTAGGCATTTAATGAATGCTTTGTGCATTGAATTAAAATGAATTATCTTGACTTTGTATATTTCCCACTTTTCAGAGTTGATAGCATATTTAAATAGGTTAAGTTGCTTGCCATAATCATGTCTTTTTGTCATCTTTATTCTAATTTATTTACTTTAACTTAAATCCCAATCAGTCAAGTGATTTAAAGACACTCAGACAGCTTATATAAAATAACTGCAATGCCAGCAAGCAGTCATCACTTGCCTTTTGAGATAAAGTTAATTTTATTTTTTAAAAAAATGTCATTTGGTACTCTCCAAGTAAGGAACCTTCCAACTTTCTTCTTGAGAAAAGTATTTATCATTTGCATGAAACTTCTGAGTTGTCTGAAACCTTTGACCTCTTCCATGTCTTGATCAGAACTGTATTTTCCAATATAATTTTTATTATTCTCAACTATACCCACTTTTATATTGAAGTTGTTGAATATCTAATTATATGTTTTAGTTCAGCATTTTTTTCTCCAAGTTATCTATGTATTTTTTTCTTCATTCACTTTACAGCTGTTGTCCAATGTTCATAATTGTTTCACTTTTTCTTTTTTCTTTTTGGAGCAGGAATGGCAAGGCAATTGGGGTTAAGTGACTTGTCCAAGGTCACACAGTTAGTAGGGTATGTCAAGTATCTGTAGCTGTATTTGAACTCAAGTCCTCCTGACTCTAGGGCCAGTGCTCATAGTTGTTTTTCTGATTAGCTTTTTTGTTTATGCTCTTTATGAGTAATAGAAAGTTGAATGACCATACTTCTGTAAAAGTATGTTTTCTTGTTGCCTGCAGACATGATTAAACTAACTCTGTTTACCTTTCTAAGTAGAACCTATAAGCCATCCTCATTTTTAGCTGTGCCACCTTTGTACTCTAGTTTGATTTATAGCAATAATATATGCATATGTTTCATGCCTGCTTACAGTATGTTGATGTGTCTGTCTTTGGACAAAAATGAAACATTTGGAGCACTGACAGTTTAATGCTTGTAGAGAATCTATAATATATAATATTTTCTTCTCCCTTTCCTGCACTGCAGCATTCTCTCTCTATAGAAACAGAAGCCTACTATAGAAGGCTACTGGTTATTTTGAGGCTTTGCCCCATTTCATTCATTGACCAAACTGCATTTTGACATTTGGAAGGCTTTGAAATTCTCCATATGTTGATAGGCAGGTTATTCAGCAGAAAATACAGGCTCTATAACTGAATCTTAGGTTGAAGCATTTCCATCTTACCAGGACTTGCCAAGGGTTTGTGTTCCACTGGCATATCCTTTGAGAATGTACAGATACTTCCACACCATAATAAGACATAATGGGATGTGACTGTAGACACCTCAACTGGAGAGAAAATTCTTACCTTTTATAACTATTTTGAGGGTAAACCTATATCTATGCTAATATTTTCATTTCACCGTAAGCTTGCAATAGACAGCTTTTTTTTTTACTTTTTGCTTTTTTATTTTTTTTGGAGGGGGAAAGGCAGGGCAATTAGCATTAAGTGACTTGACCAAGGTCATACATCTAGTAAGTGTTAAGTGTCTAAGGCTGGATTTGAACTCAGGGCCTCCTGTCTCCAGGGTTGGTGCTCTATTCACTGCACCACCTACCCACCCCTCAGTTTTTAATTTTTTAAGTAACATTTATAGAGAAATACACTTTTAACATTTATACACTTTTAACATTTATAGAGAAATACACTAGAGAAATACTCAATCACAAAATCACCAGAAATTTATTAAGCAACCACTATGTGTTGGCCATTGTATTATGTGCCAGAGATAGAAAAAAAAATGTAAGATTCCTTCCAGCTGTATGATGATGCAAAACAGTCCCTGCTATCAAGGAGATTTTTAAAAATCTGCATTCTTTAGGGGGAGATAATATTTTCTCTCTCTTTCTCTCTCTCTCTCTGTCTCTGTCTCTCTCTCTTTCTCCTCTTTCTCTCAACATATGTATACAATTATATATACACACACATATATAAATATTCACTTATAAGTAAATATAAAATAAGCATAGGCAACATATATGTGAAAACATGAAATGTAATAAAGAGGTACCAGAAGCTGAGAGAAACACAAAAGACCTAATATAGGAAGTACATATTGCACTGAGCTTTAAGAAAATGAAGGATTATTTTTTAAAGAAAGAAAAAAAGAAAACAATGGATTCTAAAAGGCAGAAATGAGGAAAGGCACACAATCTAAGCATGGGAAACAGCCTGTGCAAAAACAAGGAGGTGGAAGATGGAATGTAACATTTTAGGAACAATATTAAAGCCAGTTTGGCTGGACCATAGAGGGAAGTGATATATAATAAGACTGAAAAGCTAGTTTGGAAACAGGTTAGGAAGGACTTTAAATGCCAAAAAGTAGAGTTTGTATTTAATCCTAGTGGTAATAGAAACCCACTGGAGTTTATTTAGCAAAGGAATGACATGGTTCTTGTCCTTGAGGAAAATCATTTTGGCAGCTGTGTAGATTGGAGAGAGGGAGACTAGAGGCAGGGGAACCAATTAGGAAGCTATTGCAATAGCCCAGGTGAGAAGTAATAAAGGTTTAAACTAGAGTGGTAACATTGTGAGTGGAAAAAATGGAAAAGGGTGAGGGGTGTTATGGATGTAGAATCCACAAGATTTGGCAACTTATTAAATATATTAAGTACTATGTACAAATAAGAGCTTATTCTTTGATTAATGAAATTCACATCTGACCCATAGTGCCATGAATTAGGAACAGGTTCATGTTAGTTGGGTTCTCATTTGTAATATGCTACTATGATTCCTAACAAATCATGATATTTGTAGTATAGCAATATTGGGCTCAACCTGAATGCTCAATGTCTGTAGTCCCCTGCCATGGATTACTAGCTATCCATGCTCAACATAGTACAAATTAGTTTCCATGATGGCTATAAGTGAACAAGTCTTCATTTGGGAGAAAAAAATATTTTAAAAATTAATATTAATACTTGCATTATGGATCCAGGATTGAAGGGTTCCTTGGAAATTATATGATGAATGTAAAATTACTTGTTAAATCTAAGTCTAATCTCTTTGTATTATTTTTTGGGAATAACAGTGTTTATGGAGTCAGTGTGTGCCGTCTGTATAGAGCATCTCTGTGGGAGCCCAGTAAATATTATTTAAGAACACATTGTTGAATTGGTTTTATGATTAATTGTGGAGGAAATATTGTTATTGGAGCAATAAAGGAAGCAGGGAAAACTACACTTTCTAAGCAGACTTGAAAGGGCACATCAAACCAAAATAACTCCTTTAAAGTGTTCAAGTAATGCATTGTAAATGGTCTTTTTTAGATTTTGTTAAATAACTTTCATGATAGCAGAGCGTGTGCAGATGAAAAAAAGATGAAGACTATTCCTTGCCCTTCCTTTAGTCTCTCACCAAGGTATTTAGAAAACCTCATCTTTCTGCACCTCCAGCCTGTTAGCTAAACATTTTTCAGTCCCTTCTCAGCATGTGCTTAACCCCATTGTAGCAGCTCTCTCTGCCTCTGTTTTTCGACTGTCATTTTTATTGGAAAATAAAAGCTAAATTGGAGTTACAGACTATCTTCCATTTAACTATTTTAATAAAGCAGGAAAGATAAAAGCAACCTAGCCACAAGAGGAAGTGTTTTTGAAAGCTGTACCTTGGACGTCAGTGTTGCAGAAATAATATGCTACTTCAAAAATAGAGACGGCTGGCCTGGCTCTGGTCCTTTGGGTCTCTTCTGCTTTTAACTTTAATTTTTTATTCAAAAAGTTAAATGGGAGACTTTAAAAAGTTTTGTGTTAGACAAACTCTCAGGGTAGATATCCCAATAAAGGAAAAATGATCCAAGTGATTACTTTTTAGTTTATTATTCTCCAATAATACTGGTTTATAGAATACAAATAGACAATAAGAAACAATCCCTACTCTATAGGGTCTTAAATTCTTCTTCAACTGACATATCGTGTAGCAATTTGGAATGGGGGATGGAAATGGAAATATAGTAATAACTCATCATTCCCCTCCTCAACTTGAGCAAAAGAAATAGGAATCAGGAGAGATGGATAGCAATGTCTTGAGATTAACTTGAAGTATAATAAATTCTATTAATAAAATTCCACTTTATTCTAAGTCTATTTGTCCCTTAATAGGGGGAAATACCCACCACTATTGGCCCTTATATCTGATACAAGACTTAAACTGTATAAGGAGTGATGTTACTTCCATGCCTTTTCACTAACTGTCCTCTCTTTCCTGGAATGCTCTCCCTCCTCACCTCTTGACTTCTTTGACTTCCTTCAAAGGTTAACTCAAATCTCTTCTTTAGAAACAAAGTCTTTCCAGGTAGGTAAACCCCCACTCCCACTTCCCTAGTGCTTTCCTCTGGAGATGACTTCTTACTCTGTATTCATTGTTTATAAAAATAGTTATTTGCATCTTGTCTCCTCCATTAAAAATGTGAGCTATTTAAGCGCAGAAACCATGATTTTGCTTTTTTTAAGTGTACCTAGCACTTAACATACTATCTGGCATGTAGTGAGCACTTAATAATCATTTGTCAATTAATTGTCTGATGGATTTCCAGCTTTCATTAGATTGAGAAGACATGAGACACTCTAGTAAGAAGAAAATCACACATAATAATGGCTAACGTTTAGAAGGCACTTAGCTAACATTTATACAATATTTTAAGGTTTACAAAACACTTTCCCTATATTATCTCATCTGATCAGCACACTTCAAAGTGGGTTCTATTACTATCCCCATTTTGCAAAGAAGAAATAAATAGGTTGAGAGAGATGACCTGACTTGCCCAGGATGATAAATTTTGTAAATATCTGAGTCAAGATTTGAACATATATCTTCCCAACATTCAACCTAAATACAGGTGATGTGACTAGAACAGAAGAAACAAGCAAAGATAGAAGATAGATGCCTTTGTCTCTTTTCTTTGGAAATTTTTTGTTATGGGTGGCAACAGATTGAAACTCTAGCCCTCCTCTTTCTAGTTGGTGTGGTGATTCTACTCTCTGCTTTGTCCTTTCCCTTCTCCTTTTCCTTGTCCCATTGGTTTATTCCTTGGAAGCCTATGTTACTTAGTGACAGATTAGGTAATTTCATCCATTAGTTTATGTAAATTGTGGGCTTATTATATGGACACATCCTATGGTAAGCATTACTATTTGTCCTTCTGCCCCACATGGGATGAAGAAAAAGGGCCAGAACGCCCAGGATACAATATATAAAAGGTCCCATTTGTCTTTGAAGAAAGATCCAGTCCTAATACTCCCTCCATTGTATTCAGACACAGGCCATGTAAATCTTTGCTTATATTCATCTTTTTTTTTTCTTTTTTAATGCTAGCATACCTGTAAGTCTTATAACTTTAAAGCTTCTCTTAAGAATTATATTCATAATATAAGAAATATTTTCTGATGGATTTGCATCTTTATAAGGGGGCTAGAAATTTCTACAGTAGTCCTTGTGCTTGCTGCTCCTAATTAAATATCTTTCTCCTTCTCCCTCCAATAAAATATTCTACATTCTTTGAATTTTCAGTGGGGTGCAGCCAGCCAAACATTCAATTTTCCAGTGCATCAAGTATTCCCAGTTACAGACTGGAAAGAATGGAGGTTAAATTTTTATTTTTCAATTAGTAAGGACTTTATGTAACAGAAAACTATTGTGTTATAAGAATTGATGAAATGATTATTTCTGTGACACCTTGAAAGATTAGTATAAACTGATGCAGACTGAAGTGAGAAGAACCAAAACAATTTATACAGTAATCATAAATTCATTCTTGAAGGCATGTCTTGAATTAGCTAAAAGTAAAGGAATAGTAATAATTACATTTTACCCATAGACAACTGTGCTGGAATTATGGAAATTTGTGCCATCTATCTACAGAGTTAATGAGAGCTTCCTACTCATACTGCTAAAATCATACAACCAGCTAAGAAATTAATCTTTTACAAAGAGTCTATTATAAGTCCAATCATATATTCTGTATTATTTTTAAACTTATTTTATTTTTAATTTATGGAATAAAAGTATTTCCATGACATAGTATAATTTAAAAAATAATTGTACACGAAGCTGCAAATCTATTATGTACATTTTGTTATTTTCTTTAAATATATAGTTAAGTTATAATATAAATTTCTTTTTCCCACTTTTTTTCTTCCCTCCCTACCCCACCCCTAATATGGCTACCATTAGACGCAAATATGTATGTTTCTATATACTATGCATGTGTGTCACACATACATATATGTATAAAATCATTCTACACATACTTTTATTAATCAGTTCTTTCTCTGGATAAATATAATGGGCTCTTTTGTATGTCTTTTGTAGTTAATTTCAGTATTTATATTAGTCAAAATGACCTATTCACTCAAAGTTGTTCTTAAAACAATATTGCTGTTACTGTATACATTTTTTTGGTTCTGCTCATTTTTCTCTTCATTATTTCATGCAAGTCTATCCATGTTTTTCTAAGATCATTGTTGTTGTCTTATTTTCAGTTGCTCACAAGATGCTAAAACTAAAAAAGAACATAGTAGTCATCTCATATTGTAGATTAGGGAAGCCCATAAAGTGAGTCGTAAGCAAATGTAGGACTAGAACCCAGACCTGTTGCTTCCCAGTGTAAGATTCTTTCCACTATTCCAAATAACTCAAGGTAATTCCCTTAATATTGTAACATGTTCACATTAGCAGCCTCTCACCAGAAAAAGGACATATCTTCAGTATTTCAATATAACTGTGATAAGAAAATTGTACATTTTCCCTCTGATAATAGAGACCACAACTCATTCATATCTTCTTAACTTCTGAAATTCTTCTTTATATCCTCCTTTCTAAAAAAATATCAACTCATATTTGAGGGGCTGGGTGAAAACAGGCACATTAATGACTGCTCTTGGAATTAAGAATTGATTTTACTCTGGAAACCAATTTGGAACTGTACCCAAAAAGTTACTAAGCTATTCATATAACTTTGAGGCCTATATTTCTAAAGAGATCAAATAAAAGGGAAAAGTATACATATGTACAAAAATATTTATAGTACTTCTTTTCTTAGTAGCCAAGAACTAGAAACTTAGAGGATGATGATCAGTTTAGGATCAGATTATGTTCAAAAGTAATGGAATACTATTGTGCTATAAGAAATGGCTTCAAAGAAACCTGGGAAGACTGAATGAACTAGAATCATGATTTATACACTAACAGCAAAGACAAATTAAAAATTCTTAAGAACCCTAACCAATCTTCAATGGCCAACCATGATTCCAGAGGACCGATGATGAACCACAATACCCACTTCCTGATAGAAAAGAACTGGACTCAAGCTGCAAATTAGACATATCTATTTGTAGACATGGGAATTTGTCTTCTTTGTCTATATATAATTGTCACAAGGGGTTTTTTTCTCTTTTTTCCTAATGAAAAGGGGGTGAGGTTTTAGGGAGAGAATATTTTTTGTGTCAATTAAAAAAATAAATTTTAAAAAAGAATGAATCTAATGTACTGAAGCCCCTTCTGTTGTTACTAACATTACATAGGTGTAAGTATAGCCCTTGGACTGTCCATTTCTTATGTCTCACTTTTGCTATTTTACCAGCTCATCTTATTTTCTCAATAATATAGCTTATACTACTCCAAATCTAAATTAATTCTAAGTTACAATCTATGTAGAGCTACCATGTATTTTTCTATTATGCTTTGAATCACTTGCAAGTTTAATTTTTCTGAAGCTACCATCTTCCATAATTTGCAGAATAGTTATATAACTTCAATGGGAGAATGAACCAGTGTTCAGAAGATAGCCTTTTGTAGTATAGAATAGTTTTGAATCCTTAAAATTGCTATGTGATTTCCCAGATGAAAGCCATTTGCTCTATCTTTCCTATTCCATTATGGATCCATTTCATTGTCCATCTCCAGTGCTTGTCTAATGTATACTAAATTACTAAACATAAACTAAATTTTTGTTTACATTATTCATATTTGAGGCTCTAAGAATCTTTGTCTTGGTGTTATTCTGATTTCTTCCAAAAGGATAAGAATCAAGAACTTCAGTTTGTAATACATCCCACCAAGTTTTATAAGGTCAGTCACTCCAGCTAGAGGAGATTTTTAGAACCTCTTCTCAAGTGAACTCATGTTGATGTAGCATGGTGTGGTGGTTACAGAGTATTGGACTTAACCTTAAGCACATCCCATTGTCTCTGTAATCTTCAGGTTCCCTCAACTATGAAATGAAGGTTTGGAGTAAATGAAATCTCTAATTCCTAAGAAGTCTAAATCCTGTGATCCCATAAATCAAAAGACTTGAGCTTGAATCCTAGTTCGAATACTCAGAAGTTTACTGCCCCAGCCAACTCACCTAACCTTTCTAAATCTTGACCCTCCTCTCTATAAAGTATGAATAATACTTCCTCAATACTTCAAAGGAATGCTAGGAGGGTCAAGTAAGATGATTCATGTTAAAGTGCTATGTTACTATGAAGGAATCTGGAAACATGAGCTATTATTATACCAGTGAAGGCAATGAAAACCCTACATTGTGCCCAGAGAGTGGCAAATTGGCATTCCACCAGTCTGCCAACAAGCATTTGTTAAACGCCACGCTAAGCACTGAAAGATAGAGAAATGTAAAAACCAAAAAGGAGAAAGGGTTTGTAAAGTATCATAACATTTTTTAATAGTTTCTTAACATTGACTTAATTCTTTTTTACTCTAAGTGTGACATATCTGTTCAATGAGCAAAATATGCATAAAGAAACAACCATGTTTTATTAAAACCTCTAGAATAATAGATAGATTTTTATGGCAGATGTATAAGATGATATGGACAAGACATAGTGAGAATGTATGGATGCATTATAACCAAAACAATTGGAGGAGTCAACTACTTCTTTGATATCAGGGATCCCTTGAAGAGTTGGAATATAAAGATCATTTAAAGTAGTATATCCTCATACCCTTGGAATCTTCCATCACCTAGAGTGGACAGTCATTTCACAGAAGAAATGCTGGGAAGAGTTTATTATAAAAATAAATTAGAATCAGATCACATTTATTGTGTGTGTGTGTGTGTTTGTGCAGCAGAAAGCATGCTGAATTTGAGGTCAGAAGATCTGGGTTCTAAATAAGTAAGTCTAGTAATATCTCTTACTTACTACATATGTGACCTTGGCATTCTGCTTAAACTGTCTGGATCTCAGTTTCCTCGTCTATAAAATGAGGAGACTGAATCAGAAGACATATGAGGTCCCCTCCTTCTCTATCTCTTTGATCCCATTATTATATGAGGCAGGAAATAGAATATTCCCTTCTCCCATAAGGCATTATGAAACTGACTGCTTTGTTCCTAAAACTATATTTAAAATACATTTTTTTTTCTGCTAAGAAAATCAAAGAAGTCTTGCTTTACTTTTCTCCAAGCACTGCTGTGTACCTTGGCTATCCAGGCAGCTCAGCCACAGAGACCTAAAAGAGTTGATAGAACTATGACTAACTGTGAGGGTAGTTGGGCACACTGGTACAAAATAACTGAAAACAGGTGATATCAACTACCTTAATACACAACTTTGAGATGTATTTATAATTAAGACACTTTATAGTGAAATTATCCAGACACCCTAAGTACACAAATGAAGACATTTAAAGATAGAATATCATAAGAGAGTGCAAACCACATATGCTGCCAATGAGGCAACTGCATCAAATGATGGATTGAAGAGGGAGATGCAGAAGATGTGGTGTCAGTATCTTGGAAGAAAAATCAAATAGTTCTGTTGTTTTAAGGAGAAAGTTTGGTTTCATCTGCCTAGTAGACCTAAGAAACAGTAGGTTCTAAATGTAGCTAGTGTGACAGAATTTATGAGTTAAATTTGCAGTTTTAAATATTCTATAAAATGAGTACTTTGCTTCATTGTTTCTATCACATTTAATTAACGTGTTAATGAAGATGGCTTTCTTATGTTTGTGGTTGCATTTGACACACTAATGGAAAGAGAAAGAGGTCCTTTTGTTTGTTGTTGGAGTTATTTCCTTGTTCTTTTAAGTCCTTAAGCATTCCAACCCATTTTAGTCATTTGATTCTACTCCGGTCAATCAAAAGGAGAATGGAAAATGAAAGTACAATGATATTAAGTATATATACCAATGGAAGTTAGTATTTATGTAAGATGAATTGTGAATGGCCAATTACTTTTAACTATGCTTAGGTTCTGAGAACTGTGCTAAGAGCATTCTAGTGGGCTTCACTAAAAGAAAAAAAAAACTGTCTCACTCTTCCGGCCACCGTGTTATTTTGAACTGACTTTTAATATTTTATCAAATAACATCCAGCCTTAAAAAAAAAAAACAAAACAACCCATCCCATGCTGGCTGAAGCCCTATTTCATATGACTATGTTACAAATATGTCACATAGACTAGTAGTGGATTAAACAAAATGATTTATGGAATAAATAAAGGTGGTGAAGGGATTCAAGATGACTTTTATTTTGTCATATTAATTCATTTGACAAGTATGAATGTAATTATTCCCCCCCATTATACAAAAATAAAATAAACATTACTATTGTCTTGAACTTTTCCAAAGGTTCTAACTAATCTGACCTAGATTGTGATCTTTATGTAAAAGTTCACTTGTCACTTATTTTTATGCTTTATTCTACTTTGGGTTGTACCTCAGGCAAAAAAGAAAAAACATAACTTTGAAGGAACTAAGTTATATTTTCTTTCAAGTATTCATAGGTACATTTTTGCATACAATAAAATTTTCCTTTGAAAAACTCAGGTGAAATAAATATACTTGCATTATTATTACTCTAGCAATTTCTGGTTTAATTTCAAATAAAGTTCCAAAGGGTGGTATAAGTTGGTCTGCATTTCCCATCCCCCCCCCCCAAGGATACTTTTAGCTTAAATACAATGAAATCTACTCATTTTCAAGATAAGTTCAATTCCAGAAATTCCAGAAGACAGCATCCTAAACTTTTTTCTATTCTTCTTATACTTAAGTTACAGCACTTTGAGTAAAAGTTACTTTTTAAATTAACAAATTTGCTGTACAGTTCAAAAAACTCTTACTAGCATTAGAATAGACCTAAATAAACTTTATGTGTTCATTTGTGTGTGTTTCCTTGTTTTAAAACATTTTCTTAAAGAAGAAAAACAAGAGGAAAGGGTTGAGTGAACTAATTGCTGGTTGCAAATGCAAATTGGGGGATATGTTTTTCTCTGCTTACAAAATATGTTTGGTGAAACTCAAACTCATCAGTAAAGAATAAAGACATTCTGTAATTAAGCAGCATTTACCTCTGCCATATGTCCATACTAACTGAGAATATAAACTGACAACCAGTGGCTCAAAATTCTCTAGGGGAAAGTATCTCTTGCAAAAACAGTGATAATATTTAACAGGATAGAAGCAAACATAGAATGTTGTTTTTTCTATTTCATTTCTTTCATATTAACTGTGATGTGCTTGGGTAAAGTATTCTGTATGTATACAATGAGGAGAGAAGTAACAGAGGTGAAAGAGGTACTATGCTGGGTCAATTGGGGTACAGTGTTCATATTTACTTCAGAACTGCTAGCATAATAGGATCATAGAATTTCCCATTAGTATTTTGATCTTTATATGAATTTTGATGCTCTTACTATTTTCCAAATAGTTTTGATGCAGTATGCTGAAGGCCTTCTCTTAATTCCATGAAAATTGAAATGTCTCAATTTAATTCAATCCAACAAGCATTTATTAAGTGCCTGTTATATACTGAACGTTATTCTAGGTATACAAAGACAAAAATGAAAACCGTCCTTGCCCTCAGGGGAATTATATTTCAATGGGGGAAAAATACTAGGTATACAGATAAATCAAATGAACTTTAAAAAAATGGCCATGATTTCCTTAGAAGATACATAGATAGATAATGCAAGAGAGGAAAGTCCCTCTAATTTTTCCCTAAAAAGGTAGTGAAACTATTTGATATAGGTAATTAAGCACAGAATCCTGATGGCCTATGTACAAAATCCAATCCATTAAGAATAAGAAGTGAGATGGGGTGGCTAAGTGGCGCAGTGAATAGAGAGTCAGGAGGACCTGAGTTCAAATGTAGCCTTAGACATTTAACACTTACTTTACCTTGGGCAAGTCACTTAACCCCAACTGCCCTGCCCTGCCCCCTCCAAAAAGCTAAAAAAAAAAAAAGTGAGGGGCAGAGCCAATATGACAAAAGACAAGGAGCAACCCAACTGAACTCTCCCCAATTTCCTCTGCAAATAACTTTAAAATAATGGTTCAAATCAAATTTTAGACAGGAAAAGCCAATGAAAGATCTGAGTGAGCCATTTCTTTAGCCTAAAACCACTTAGGTCAGCAGGAGAGCTCTGTGACACCTAAATAAGAACCAGCTTAGAGTACAGTGGCAGCAGTGGTCCTTGGAGGCATTTGCAACAAGGAGAGCAATAGCAGCAACAGCTTCCAGACCTCTCAGCCCTGGGAGAGGAGAGGGATTCAGATAACTGGTCAGAATGAGATTACAGAAGAAGCTTTCCTGACACTGGGTGTAGTTGGTGCTTATTGGCAACTCTATGGTCAATATATAGTTCTGGTCACAGCTCTAAGCAGAGAGAAGTACTAGTGTTTGAGGCTGCAGGGGCGCAGGGACCCTACCTGGCTAAAGACCAGAGCACAGACCAAGAGAACAGAAATGACACCTCTCTGTGTATCATACCACCTTGGAAGCACCAAAACTTTGAGACCCCAAGAACTAGTTCTGAAAATAGCACTATAACAAAGCCTGAAGTTTGGGAGAGTACTTTTCTACTCCAAAGGGAGTACATAAAGTTCAAAGTCAAGAAATAGGCTGGAAAGGAAACAATAAAAAAAAAGAACTTGACCATAAAAAGCTACTTGATTGGTTTCCTTTGTTCTTGAAGAGGACCAAAATGATATTACTACATTGGCATCAAAGTATAGTGTGTCCAACTGTGGCTGATCAGCCCAGTACAAGCTGAGAAGGCTCTACCACAGGGTAGGCACAAATAGTGCATAAAAAATTTGGAGTGGAGATATCTCTAAAATTGTACATCTCGTGTCTTTTTGAGCTATTTCAATTCTGCTTTGCTCATAGAGTACAGCATTTCCTTTGATGTTGGCACACCATGCTAAGCAGTTCTCTGCCAGCATCAACTTTGTCTCACAATCAATTCCTAAGGTCTTCAGAGACTCTGAGAGTGTCTTTGTTTTGCTTCCTCTGACCTCCATGTGACAGCTTGCTTGTGTGAGTGCTCTGTAAAATAATATTTTAGACAAACATCCTTTGGCATTTGAACAACATGGCTGGCCCATTGGAGCTGCACTTTCTTCAGTAAAGTTTGAATGCTTGGCAGTTTAGCTTGAGAATGGACCTCAGTGTCTTGTACCTTATCTTGCCAGGTGATCTTCAGATACTTTCTAAGATAATTCAAATGGAAGTGGTTCAATTTTCTGGCATCACACTGGAAGGCTACCTAGGTTTCACAACCATGCAACAATTAGGTCAACACAACAGCTCTGTAGACCTTCAGTTTGGTAGGCAGTTCTAATGGCTCTTTTCTCCCACACTTTCTTTCAGAGTCACCAAGCATTGAACTAGTTCTGGCAATTCATATGTCAACTTCATCATCTATGTATACATCCCTGAAAAGTATACTGCTATCTATGGCAAGTAAACTTGTCCATAGCATTCAAATGTTCTGCATTTGCTGTAACTAATGGTTCCATTTATGGATGTTGTGGTGCTGGCTGGTGGGAAACCTATGTTTTCCTTGTTGTGTTAATTGGTAGGCCAAAATTAGCACAAGCAGTAAAAATCGATATACTTTGTGGCATCTTGACCTGCATTGAGTATATAATCATCTGTTGAAGAAAAAATCATGTACCAACTCTCTCTCCACTCTAGTCTTGACTTGGAGCATTTTCAAGTTGAAAAATTTACCATCCATGTGGTAGCTAATGTTGATGCTTTTTTTATCCTTGTTGAAGGTATCTAACAATATTGCTATAAACATCATGCTAAATGGAAGACAGTGTTGTGATAAGAAGGTGATGAGATACACAAGTATTCAGCCACAAGTGACCACTACTTAAAAGTTCCTATTTCATTGAATGACCATATTTTCCCCTGAAACATGATACTCAGTTTTCCTGGATAGGTGATTCTTGTTTTTAATCCCAGCTCCTTTGACCTCCAGAATAACATATTCCAAGCCCTCCAATCCCTCAGTGTAGAAGCTGCAAGATCCTGTGTTATCTTGATTGTGTTCACACAATATTCAAAATGTTTCTTCCAGTCTGCTTGTAATATTTTCTCCTTGATCTGGGAATTCTGGAACCTGTCTATAATATTCCTTGGAGTTTTCTTTTTAGGATCTTTTTCAAGATGGGATTGGTGGATTCTTTCAACCTCTATTTTGCCCTCTGGTTCTAAAACATCAGGGCAATTTTTCTTGAGAATTTCTTGAAGGATGATTTATAGGTTCTTTTTTTGATCATGGCTTTCAGGTAGTCCAATAATTTTTAATTTCTCTCTCCTGGATTTATTTTCCAGGTCAGTGGTTTTCCCAGTGAGATATTTCACATTGCCTTCTATTTTTTTTTCATTTATTTGGATCTGTTTAATGTATCTTGATTTCTCATAAAGTCACTAGCTTCCATTTGCTCCAGTCTAATTCTGAAGGAATGATTCTCTTTAGTGAGTTTTTGAGATTCTTTTTCCATCTGGCAAATTCGGATTTTTAAGGCATTCTTCTCCTCATTGCCTTTTTGAGTCTCCTTTGCCATGTGAGTTAGTCTATTTTTTAAATGTTATTTTCTTCAGTCAGGTTGTTGACTCTCTTTTCATGATTTTCTTGCATCATTCTCATTTCTCTTCCCAATTTTTCTTCCACTTCTCTTATTTGGTTTTCAAAATCCTTCTTAAGCTCCTCTATGGCCTGTAACCAATTCATATTTTTCTTGGAAGATTTTGATGTAGGAGTTCTGACTTCATTGTCTTCCTCCTGTTCCAATGCTTTGATCTTTTTGTACCCAAAAAAAGGAATCCAAAGTTGGATTGCTGTGCTTCCTTTGCTTGCTCATGTTGCAACTCAATTATTTGACTTTTGAGCTTTTTGCCACAGTAGAACTTTGCTTCCAGAGAGGAGAGCTTTGTCCCAAATCACTGGGGTTTTCACAGGTGCTGGAGCTATTAGTTGGGTGCCCTCTCAGAAGCCTCCACTGGCTCTGACACACTGGTCACACACCCCAGGACCTCCACCCTAGACAGCAATCCAGATCCAAGCATGTTAAAGCAAGAGTGATTACCCCTCAGACTGGTTGCTTCGTCCCCCTACAATCTGCGTGCCAGGAGCTCTGAAGCAGCTATGACGTGGTGACTGTTGTGCCTCAGCCACTTCTCCCTCTGGGGGCAGAGGCCTGTTCATACTCCTGGACCCCCTGTTCCCATAAAGTCCACACTGAACTCTCACTTTTTCTTTGGCATTTATGGGTTGCTAATTCTGGAAACACCACAGCTGCTGGTGATCCACTCTCATGAAGTCCCTGCATCTGGGGCTTGTCATGGCCACCCTGAAGCTAAAACTGTGGACTCAAGCAGGACTGGGCTCTGCTCCCAGCATGCTGTGATGAACCCTTCCTGTTGGCCTGCAGGGCTATCTTCAGCAGGAGGTTTGTGTCTCTCTGTCACTTTGTGGGTTCTGTAGCCCTAAACTTTGTTTAGAGTCATTTTTATAGGTATTTGAGATGGTTATGGAGGGGGCCTATGGAGTTTTCCTGCTTCTACACCACCTTCTTGACTCCACCCTCATTTTTATAAGTGACCATTACTTTTGCTCTTTTTAACTCCATTCCTCACAAGGATTTCCTTGTCTGATAGTCTGCACCTACTCTGGTATTAACATGATCCAAAATTTCAAGCTTGTACTCTTTAAGCGCTTTGATGATGAGAGTCTCCAGATCTTCATAAAATTTTTCTTTGACCTCATTGAAGTTCATCAGGGTGGGACCATATGCATTTATGATGATATCCTTGTATTTTCCTTCAAGGAGCAATCACATTGTCATGAGTCTGCCATTCACTCCTTTTGGGAGGCATAGAAGCTTGTTGACTAAATTAATTTTGATCACAAAACTTATGTCAGCTTCACAATGCTCCCCATCAGTGTGGCCACTCCAGAAAACCAAAAAATATCCAGATCTGATGCTCACCTTCATTTGTCAGCCTTGATCCATTCAGAGCTGCTATTTGGATTTGGTGCCTGCTGAACAGTTTGTTCAGTTCAGAGCTGTTTGTCCTTCAGGTCTACTGGATTTCATGTTGTCCATAAGTGTGCAAATGTTGCATGTACTGATGGTGAGTGGAATCATTTTTACAAAAGATTTTGTACCTTTTTTTACTGCAGCGTAAGATCCCTGTCTGCCACAGGAAGCAGGCCATGATTGGGTGAAGCAGCCAATTTTTAAGACACCTTTTCTAGCCTTTTCCACATGCCAGGAGGTGAGCTATGTGGTCCTTAAAAAAGACTACTGAGACACTGAGTGACTGCTGAATCCCACTGCTGCTTCACTCAGTGTATCCATACCTGCTGCTTATTTGTTTGACTGTCATAGAACGCTGAGGTAGGTAAAAATGATAAAATGGTGATGTCTTAACAGTTTGGTAAAAGAGGCAAAAAAACTACCCTAAAGGAAGAAAAAAATGTACCTTAAAAAATAAAATTGTTATTGTTCAATCACGTCTGATTCATCATGACACATTTGGAGTTTTCTTGGCAAAGATACTAGAATGGTTGCTATTTCCTTCTCCAGGCAATTTTATAGATGAGGAACTAAGGCAAATAGGGTTATATGACTTCCCAAGGTCACACAGAATTTAAGAGTCTGAGGCAAGATTTTAACTCAGATTATTCTGTTGCTCAAAAAATGGCACTAAAGAATTTCTTAAGAAGTAAAGTAGGCTAGCTGAAAAAGGGAGGTACAAAAATTCAATGAAGAAAATAATTCCTTAAAAACTAGAATTGGGCAAGTCAAACTAATAACTTCATGAGACATCAAGAAATGATAAAAACAAATTAAAAATAGAAAATGTAGAGTCTCATTAGGGAAAAAAAATGACTTGGAAAATAGATTGAGGAGAAATAACTCAAGAATTACTGGACTAAGTCAACATCATGATCAAAGAATGAGTTTAGAAACCACCTTTTAAGAAATTATCAAGGAAAACTGCCCAAGTGTCTGAGATGAACAGGTTAAAACACACATTGAAAAAATTCACCAATCATCTCTTGAAAAGCATCCCAAAATGAAAACTCTTAGGAATATTGCATCCAAAATCCAGAGCTCCCACATTAAAGAGAAATTTTTACAAGCAATCAGAAAGTAACAGTTCAAATATTGTACAGCCACAGTCAGGATCATACAAAATTTTTCATCCTTCATGTTAAACTAATGGAGGACTTGGAATATGATATTCCAGAAGGCAAAAGGAGCTAGAATTACAACCAAGAATCACCTTCCCAATGAAATTGAATATTATCCTTTAGGGAGGAAAATGGATATTTAATGAAATAGAGGACTTTCAAGCATTCCTCATGAAAAGACCAGAGATAAATAAAAAATTTTGATATTGAGACAGAAAACTCAAGAGAAACACAAAAAGGTAAACACGACAGGGATCATAAGGACTCAATAAAGTTAAACTTTCCACATTTATATATAGGAATATGATATATGTGATTCCTAAGAACTTTATCATTTTTAGGGCAGTTAAAAGGAGTATACACAGACAAAAGGCATGAATGTGGGTTAATTATGTTTGACTGATCTCAAAATGAAAAAAAAAATGAGGGTTTGAGAAAGAGGGATGCCCTGGGAGAAGAGGGGAGGGAGACATAGAATGGAGGAAATTTTCTTACAAAATGGAGGTACACAAGGAAGAAATATTACAATGGAGGGCAAAGTTAGTATGTGTGGCAGGCAATGCTTGAACCTCAGTCTCTTTGGAATTGGTTCAAAGAGGGAAGAATATGTGTGTGTGTGTGTGTGTGTGTGTGTACTCAATTATGCATAGAAATATGTTACCTAACAGGGAAAAAGGAAAGGAAGGGGAAAAGAGATATGGTGTGGCAAGGGGAAAGAGTGGAAAGTTTAAAAGGAGAGCAGATTAAGGGAGGTAGTGATCAGAAGCAGAACAGACTTTTGAGAAGGGACAATCTAAAAGGGAAAGAGAGAAGGATAAACAGAAGAAGAAAAAAGGATGGAGGGAAATGAGCAGCTAGTAATTATAACTGTGAATGTGAATGCTATAAGTTCACCCATAAAATGGAAGCAGATAGCAGAATGAACTAGAAATCAGAATCCAACATTATGTTCTGCATAACAAACACACTTGAAACAAAAAAAAAAATAAATAACAAATTAAAATAAAGGGCTAGAGCAGAATATAGTTTGCTTAATGCAGCTTAAGTTAAAAAGCAAGCAGTAGTAATCATGATCTAAGACAAAGCAAATGAAAAAAGAAAAAAGAAAAAAATAATTAAAAGAGATAATGAACAAAACTACATTTTGCCAAGAGGTACCATAGGCCAAGTCTTCTTAAACTTTTTCTCCTCACGACCCCCTCAGCACTTCTTAAACTGTAGGATGCAACCCCATATGGAATCATAACTTACAATTTAAGAAGTGCTGTGGGCATAGACAATGAACTTACATAAAAAAATTTACAGTAAATTTCTCTGATAAATATCTGATCTTTCACATATATGGAGAACTGGACTCCGCAGCACACAGAGGCAGGCCTGGATGAGGCCTGATCAACGTGGCAGCAAGTTGAGCCACCAACCACAAGGTCCATTGCCAGGCCTATCAATGAAGGGATGGGACTGGACTGAGCAGGGTAAGACTCAAATAGTAACAAAGAATCAAATAGTAACAAAATTCATTTGGAAGAACAAAAGGTCCAGAATATCAAGAGTATTAAGGAAAAGAAATGCTAGGGAAAGTGGCCTAGCTATACCAGATTTTAATCTGTATTATAAACAGCAGTCATCAAAACACTTGGTACTGGCTGAGGAATAGAGCAGTAGATCAATGGAATAGATTGTGTACATGAGACTCAGCAGTCAATGTCTATAATAATCTACTCTTTGATAAACCCAAAGACCCCAGTTTTGGGGATAAGAACTCACTATTTGACAAAAACTACTGGGAAAACTGGAATATAGTATGGCGGAAACTGGATATAGACCATTACCTAACACTGTATACCAAAATTAAGTCTAAATGGGTGCGTGATTTAGGTATAAAGGATGATACTGTAAGCAATCTGGGAAAGCAAGGAATAGTTTACCTGTCAGATTTATGGAGAGGGGAAGATTTCATTACCAAACAAGAATTAGAGAGTATTATAAAATGCAAAATGGATAACTTTGATTACATGAAACTGAAAAGCTTCTGTACAAACAAAGCCAATGCAACCAAGATTAAGAGGGAAGTGGGAAATTGGGAAAGAATTTTTATAACCAATGTCTCTGATAAAGGCCTCATTTCTAAAATATACAGAGAATTGAGACAAATCTATAAGAGTACAATTCATTCCCCAATTGATAAATGGTCAAAGAATATGAACATACAGTTCTCAGAAGAAGAAATTAAAGATATCTACAAGTATATGAAAAAATGCTCTAAATCGCTATTGATTAGAGAAATGCAAATCAAAACAACTCTGAGGTACCACATCTCACTGGTCAGATTGGCTAAGATAACAAAACAGGAAAATGATAAATGCTGGAGAGGATGTGGAAAAATTTGAACACTAATACATTGCTGGTGGAGTTGTGAACTGATCCAACCATTCTGGAGAGCAATCTGGAACTATGCTCAAAGGGCTATAAGTAATTTCATATCATTTGACCCAGCAATACCACTTCTTGTTGTATACCAAAGAGATCCCAGAAGTGGGAGGAAGACCCATATGTACAAAAATATTTATAGCAGCTCTCTTTTTGTGGTGGCAAAGAATTGAAATTAAGGGGATGCCCATCAATTGGGGAATGGCTAAACAAGTTATGGTATATAAATGCAATGGAATACTATTGTGCCATAAGAAACAAAGAGCAGATGGATTTCATATCTACCTGGAGAGGCTTATATGAACTGATGCTGAGTGAGAAGAACAGAACCAGGAAAAAAAATTGTATACCATTACAGATACAATGTATGTGTGATGATCATATTTGATAGACCAGACTCTTCTCAGAAATTCAGGGCTATAAGTAAACTCCAAAAGACTCATGATGGAGAGAGATGTCTACATTCAGAGAAAGAATCAGAAAGAATAGAGTTTGAATGCAGATTGAAGCAAACTACCTTCTCTCTTTCTCTTTCTTGTTTGGTTTGGTTTCCTCTTTCCCATTGTTCATTCCATCCATTACAATCCTTCTTTACAACCTGAGCAATGTCTAATGTCAAAGTATCTTCAGATCCTATACTTGGTTGAATTCCGCCATTGGGGAGGGGGGGGGAGGAGAAAGAGGGGGAGAAAATTTGAAACTCAAAGAACCAGGAAACTGAATCTTGTAAACTCAAAGTAAACAAATATATGGAGAACTGAACCAAATTTATAAAAATAAAATCCATTCCCCAATTGATAAATTTTCAAAGGATATCAACAGGCAGTTTCAGATGAAGAAACTGAAGCTAGTTACAGTCATATAAAAAAAATGCTCTAAATCCTTAGAGATGACAGAAAAAAATTAAAACAACTCTGAGGTGTCACCTCATATCTATCAGAAATGACAATTGCTTCAGAGGATGAGGGAAGAGAAGTACAAAAATAAACAATTTTTCAGTTATGAATTGGTCCAATCATTCTGGAGAACAATTTGGAGCTATGTCCAAAGGACTTCGAAATTGTGCATATCTTTTTTTTTTTAAAGCAATCAGGGTTAAGTAACTTGCTCAAGGTTACATGGCCAGTTATTTCTGGGTGTGGTGCTGAGTATCTGAGCCCGGATTTGATCCAGGTCATCCTGACACTGGAACCAATGCTCTTACTTGCTGAGCCACCTGGCTGCCCCTAAGCAATTGGGGTTAAGTAACTTGCTCAAGATTACATGGCCAGGTGTTTCTGGGTGGGTGCTAAGTGTCTGAGCCTGGGAATCGATCTCCAGGTCATTCCAACACTGGAGCCGGTGCTCTTACTCGCTGTGCTACCTGGCCACCCTATGCATATCTTTTGATCTAGAAATACCACTACCATGTCTATGTCCCAAACAAATCAGAGAAAAAGGAAAAGGACTTATCAGTACAAAAATATGTGTAGCAGTTCTTTTTTGTGGTGGCAAAGAATTGGAAACTGAGGGGATTCTTATCATTTGGAAAAATAGCTGAACAAGTAGTGGCATATGATTGTGATGGAGTTCTACTGTCCTATAAAAAATGACGAGGGAGGTAGTTTCAGAGGGGGGAAAAAGAGATATATGAACTGATTCAAGGTGAACTAAGAAGAACCAGAAGGTCATTGTACACAGTAACAGCAATGTTGTAATGATGATCAGCTGTGAAAGACTTGTCTACTCTGATCAATGCAACAGTACAAGATAATTCCAAAGCACTCATAATGAAAAAGTGCTATCCACATCCAAAGAAAGAACTTATGCACACCAAGTGCAAATTGAAGCACAATTTTTTCACTCTTTCTTTTTGGCTTTTTTTTTATATGACCAATATGGAAAAATCCTTTGCATATTCTCATGTGTCTAGTTGTTATCATTTTACTTGCCTTCTCAATGGATGGGGGAGAGGAGAAAATTTGGACCTCAAAATTTAAAAAGAAATGAATGTTAAAAAGAAAAATGGGAAAAAAAGGATCTTCTCTTGTTGGAGTCACCTGGTTAGTCAGAATGACCAACACAAAGGCAAGGAAAATGACCTCCACTGAATCAATGAAACATCCATTAGAATGTAAATTTGGGGAGGGGCAAGGTACCGTGTTTCCCCGATAATAAGACACTGTCTTATTAATTTTTTTGGACAGAAAAACACCAGAGGGCTTATTTTCAGGGGAGGGCTTATTTTAATGAACATTGACAGCAATTTTAATAAACAGGTAAATGTGAACAAAAAAATGTACCTTTATTCAATAAGCAAATCACTGGGGAAGAACAGGATGACGCGCTCACTGCTGCAGCTCTGATTGGATGCAGCTCGGAGCGTGGCGTGCATGTAGTGCAGGGGATCACCTTCACTACAGTAGCAATCTCAATAGGGCTTATTTTCGGGGGCTTATTTTAGAGGAATCTTACACAGTAAGGGGAGGGCTTATTTTCGGGATAGGTCTTATTATCGGGGAAACACGGTAGTTCTGTGTCTTCAGGGTTTAGCTCTGTCCCTTTCCCATAGTAAATGCTTAATAATACAATGCTTGGCTGTGTCCTTACTAAAACTCCTTTTTAATCTTAAGGATGTGAAAATGTCTTCCTTGTTGTTGATTTCCAGAAGGTCTACAAGCATCTCACTTTGTTCCAATCTCAAATCTGAACCACCAGACCAGTCTGAATCAGGTCTGACCTACAACATTAGGTGAATGCTTTGTTGTTTGTCAATATCCAATAGTTTTTTTCACTGAAAAGCTTCTCCTCACCAGAATTAGTTAGATTTTAAGTAATTTTTTTTATTCATATGAGATCTTTTTCTTTTTTTTTCATCAAATGCATCATTAACTTATAGTGTCATGGAATGTTAAAACTAAAATGGCCATCTAATCCAAGGGTCTCCCTTTATAGACGAGGGATCTCTGGCTCCCAGAGGTTAATAAAAAATTACCAAGAGATGAGAGACCATTATCAATTGAGAGTATCATACAGTTAGATAGATAAAGCAAGGAAAGGCTCAAACCCAGATATCCTGATTCCTACCTTTGTTTGTTTTTTCAGTGTTCCATGATTTAATTATATTAATACAAGACTATATGTTATAATAATACAGATGACTTTAGTGGTTGAGAGGCAGGGCTCAGAAGCCAATTATAAGTAAAGCTGGACAAGGAATGACCCTGATGCTGAAGAAAAGAGTAAGAAGTAGTTCATTATTTGTTTGGTTTATGTTTAATTGATTTAGTTTTAAGAAGGGAGAATCTTTGACAATAAATGGTTTGCATACTGGTAAAGCACTTATCTATGTATCTCCAGTTATAAGACACTCAACTAAGAGAAATTTTCATATGATATTTTATTTGGAAAGATGAAACCAGAAATAATTTTACTCTTTCAGTCACTATGGTAGTTATTGAAGTTGTCACTAAAGCCATGGAAGTGAATAAGTGTGCAACCTTTATGAAGAATACTCTTAAGTGTTTCTAATCTTGTGGGTAAAATGGGAAAATTGGCCAGTGAGGTCCCAGTTCTTTGAGCATGCTCAAATTTAACCTTCTTGTAGGTTGTACAGACCATGAAGAGATATTCTCTGCCTTGTTTCAATCCAGCAGGTAGAAATTTGAGAAGTTTGTTTCCAGTCATGTGTTTACTGAGAAACTGTACTGTATGACTAAAAGTCTCCTAATTGCCCTAGAACCTGCAAGAACTGATGGCTCAGGACTGCTGAGCTGGAGCTCAGCTTTCACATAAAAATGAATATCCCTAATGTGCCTTTGGGGGAGATTCAATTCAATTAAAAGTGCCAGGAATTGTGTTAAACACTGAAGATACAAATAAGAAAAAGGAGAATCTGTGCTCTCAAGGAGTTTACAATCTATTAGGGGAAATATACAAAACAAAACTGAAAAGAGAGGGACATAGGTTATGAATTTCTGTGGAATCTAAACCAAGCAGAGATGATGATGAAAAGTGGAGAGTGTGCTAGAAAGTTTAGATCCTAGCCCTCTATACAGGAAGATTTTGAGAAGAGTTTAAAGTGCTCCAGTCTCCAGTCCTTTAATCAGAAGAGAGAGGTGACTGACTCAGAAACTTAAGTCAATCCGCAGAGGTAGTGATGAGATTTCAGATGACACTGGGTGGGGCATGATGTTCTATGTAGCATCAAACCAAGGACAGCTGCTTTCCTAGCAGTTCTTCCCACTACACTCCAATAATTCTGGTGTAATTCAGAGGATGTCTGTTTGGATCCTTTCCATTTTCTGTACTAAGGGAATGAAAATATTAGATTGTTACTTCCTTAAGGTACAACTCTTCTTTGAAATCAGTCAAAAGGAAAAAAAAATTCTAGGTGTCATCCTTCTTGTTTCTAGGGGACAATTTCAGGTTTGGAAGGCTTATACACCAATAACTTTGGCCCCAAACCACCACCTGAATTATTGTTAGCTTCCTTGCTCCTATATTTCTCCCCTAGACACACACACGCACACACACACACACACATACACATACATACATAAAAACATGCACATATTAAGTTATATACAAATTCACATATATGTACTGAGCACCTACTGAATTCAAGACACCGTATTAGGCTGGGGAAATTGCATTCTCATAGGGAGGTATAACACATCATTAATAGTTACTACACAAAACCATATGAGATCAGTATACTTTAGAGTTGTTAATCTAGTAAAAAAAAGTATACAAGACTTGATGGGAAAACAATATTTACCAACTGAGGAATCAGAAATGTTTTCATGAATAAGATTACCTTTGATTTGAATTTTAAAGAATGACTAGAAATTTAATAGACAAAAGAGGGAAAGGGAAAGTATTCAAGGCTTAGGGAAGGGCTTGAATGAGAGTGCAGAGGCATTAGTAGTTAATAGTTCAAGGGCAAAATGGCAAGAGATCTAAGGGGTGAAAGAAATCTGTGTTTGGTCTGTTCTATGTAATATTTTCAATAACTTAAACACAACTATGGATGGTATGCTCATCAAATCTTTGTAGACAACAAAGCTAAGAGAAAAACTTAAGTGCTAGATGACAGAGCAAGTGGCTAAATAGATCTTGATAGACTAGAACATGTATTTAAATCTAATAAGATGAAGATGGAATTTTGTATGAAAAAATACCTAGGAGTGTGAGTGGACAACAATTTCAATTTGCATCAACAATGTGATACAGTAGGTGAACCACACAGTAAAAACTAGCGAGATACTGGACTGCTTTTAAGAAAAGTATAATTTCCAGAAATAAGGATGTGATCATCCTATTTCACTCTACTCTGACTAGACTTCATCTGGAGGTTTCAATTCAGGGCTCTGCATTTTAGAAAGGAGAATTGGTAAGCTGGAAGAAAATACAGGAATATTAGGGGCGGCCAGGTGGCTCAGCGAGTAAGAGCACTGGCTCCAGTGTTGGGATGACCTGGAGATCAAATCCCGGGCTCAGACACTCAGCACCACACCCAGAAATAATTGGCCATGTAACCTAAGCAAGTAACTTAACCCCGATTGCTTTAAAAAAAAAAAAAAAGAAAAGAAAATATAGGAAGATAACCAGGACAATACAGGGCCTTGGGACCATGTCAAATAAGGACATTTAATTTTGAGGAGCTAGAAATCTTTAGCCTGGAGAAAAGATCCAAATAGTTATAATATCTATTCTCAGCTATTTGAAGGACCGTCATGTGAAAGATGTAGTAGTGTTATTTTCTCTGTCCTCTGAGTACAGAACTAAGAGGAATATGTAAAAGGTGGAAAGAAGCAAATTTAGGCTTGATGTCCATATAGAGTTTCTAACAATTAGAGTTCAAAAAGTAGAATGGACAGCCTCAAGTCTGCCATTCCTAGAAGTCTTTAAGAAGAATTTGGATGACCACTTATCAGCTATTTGAGAGGGAGAATTGTTTTGGGGCATGCAATGGATGAGCTGAGACCTCTTCCAACTCTGAAATTCTGTGATTCTGTAATTATAGCTTAACATGTTGAAGGGACACAGATTAATCTAATTTGTCTGGATTATTTCTAATGGAGTGGAATAAGGCAAGAGTAGAAACATAGGCCAGTACCAGATAATGGAGGGTCTTGTATGGTAGGCAAAGCAGTTGGAACTTCCAAAGCAATAGGAAACCACTGAATATCTTTTAATAGAGAAGTGACATAATTGACTATATCTATATCTATATCCATATCCATATCCATATCTATATCTATGTTTTTATCCATGTAGATATCAATATGTTGCTATCTAAATGGACATAGACATAGATACTGATATGGTATCTATAATATAGGTATCAATATCCATCTCTAAATCTACATCCATACAGATGTAGATATGTCTTAATATCTACATCTGTATGAATGTAGATATAGATATGAATATTGATTTTCTTTACTGAGGTGATTTTTAATAAATCTGAAAAAAATGCTTTTGGAACAAAATTATATAACAGGAAGCACAGGAGAGGCCCAACACAAATTTCAATGTCTTGAAGCAACCTGATGGGTTTGTCCTGAGTGGGATAGCTTTGTCATTAGGAACAAGGAGGAAAAACCCATCCTCTCAAAACCAGAGCCCTCCATCACACTGGCTTGGCCACACCTCAGCATGCCCTGAGAACAACTCTAGAAAAACATAAAAACAACAGTGGAAATCATGCTGCTCTAGTCAAATTAAGATATATCTTGATATCTACATCTGTATGTAGATATAGATTTAGATATTGATACCTATATATCATATATAGGTAACAATTGATATCAATTCTGTATATCCATACAGATGTAGATATATCTTGACCTTAAGGGAGCAAGTAACAATTTTAATTTTACATATAAAGATACCTGTAGATCAATATCCGCCTCTATTTCTATATCTACAATGATTTTGATTTTATCTGTCAAGGGGCAGTTAGATGACACAGTCAATAGAGTGCCAAGCCTAGAATCAGGAAGACCTGAGTTCAAATCAGACCTCAGACACTTACCAGCTGTGTTACTGCAGACAAGTCACTTAACTTTATTTACCTCATTTTCCTCATCTCTTAAATGATCTGGAGAAGAAAATGGCAAAGAACTCCAATATCTTTTCCACAAAAATCCTAAATGAGGTCTCAAAGAGTAGGAAACTACTACTAAACTTAGTCTCTTTGAGAGCTAAATCTATTGCATGTCATATCACAGTTCTATGTCCTAAGATTGGATTTAGCTGATGCTTCTCTTAGAGGAACACAGAGAATATCTGTATCAGTACCCTTAAGGATTAGAGTAAACTACTACTGAAATGACTCAACAACAAAAATATCTCAAGGGGATGTATCTATCAAGATCTGAAGATCTGAACTTTAAGAAGAGAGGTATAGGAAAATTTCACTGCAAGTTCCCTCCCAACTCTGAGATTGTCAGCTCAGATCCTTAAGGTGTCTAATATTGGTTAATGTTATTCCAGGCAGTGCCCAGTTAGACGTATACTTCTAACCTATTGGAAAAAGGTTTTTTTTGACACTTTAATAATTCAATAGGTCTATGATCTGTGAACTACCCTGGGCTCTAGTAAGTTTTTGCCTTATCTTCCTTGGAATGAGATTTCCTTCTCTTTTTTTTTTTTTTTTTTGCTTTTTGGAGGACAAGTGGTGTTAAGCGACTTGCCCAATGTCACATGGCTAGATTTTGTGTTAAGTATCTGAGGCTGGATTTGAACTCAGGTTGCTCTATTCATTGTGCCACCTAGCCACCCTCCTCACTTTTAATCACCAGCTCCAAATGATGCTATACCACTGTAGCCTTTATTCCCCCTTCTTTCCCATCAGAACCTTAGACACCATCCCTGGATCCACTCTGTTCTGTGATAGGTGAGCTATTTTTCTTGCCCAAAAACAGGCCTCCACTTTGTTGTCTTGCCACCAGCTTCATATCATACTACCATAACCTCCTCTCCTCTTCCAAATTCTATTGAAATCCTCCATGCTTTTAAGAGTGTATATTCCTTGAGGACAGAAACAGAATTGTTTACTTGTCTTTGTAACCTTGGCACATGGTACAGTACTTAATACATAAATTTTTAAAAATATTCTGTTTATCTTTATCTTACTCTTTTGGTTTCTTGATCTTTCCTTTTTGCTCCTTTACTCTGTTAGCTTTTCTCTCTCTGTCTCTCTTTTTTTCTCTCTTTCTGTCTCTCTGTCCTTCTGTCTGTCTCTCTGTTTCTCTCTCTCTCTGTCTCCATGAAAAGGAAGAATAGGTATCAAAGTTAATGCCTTCTTTCAGTAATCAAAACCCCAACCTTGTTCTTTTTGAGAGCAAAATCTATTTCATGTAATATAATAGTTTTATGTCCTAAGATTGGATTTAACTGATGCTTCTCTTAGAAGAACAAAGAGAATATCTGAATCAGTACCCTTAAGGATTACAGTAAACATATATTTTGGTAACCATAATAACCACCAAAAAAGCAATGAGAATGAGGAAGAAAACACTGTGTTGCTCAGAATTTTTTCCCTCCGCAATGAAGAATTACTCTTTCAGTCTTTGAATCAAAATGATGCTTATTAAAATAATGCTCATTTTAAATGGACAATCAGAGAAACTACAGATGAGCCATCTAACTAATGACACTGGTAAAGAATAAGGTATATGTATACATTAACAACTCAAAATCAAGTTAATATTATATTAAAATAAGTAAACATGTGCTTATATTATAGATATGCAAGGGTCCTTATTGAGTAAGAAATGTTCATGCTTGAGATCTCCTGAAAGAAAATGGATATAAGAAAAAAAAAGTAAGTGATCTGTGTTTGAAATATGAGGAAGAAATAAATTTAAAAAAAGCTAATTGGACAGTAGAATAACTAGAAATTAAGAAAAGCAGATTTTCCTGTTGCCAGGAAGAAGGGGGGGGGGGAATTTCTCTAGATAAATTAGGTGCAAATCACCCTGCAAATTAAAATTCAATCTTCTATAAAAAGGGAGAAAAAAAGGTAGGTATGTTATTTACCTCTGAGTTTTATCCATAAGACATTTGTATCTGTGACAAATGGTTGTCTAGATGTCAGAGCCATTTCAAATAAAATCACTTCAAAAGCACATCTCTTTCAACAAAATGAGAGCGTGACAGAGATGGAGTCTTGATGATGGTTGTTCAGAAATGATCATTTAAGAGAGTGGTGAGGGAGCCAAGGACTGGCAGGGAGCTTGGCCAAGAGTTCTGAGCTAGTTAGAGTCCATTATAGGACAGTTGGTAGGGAGAGGGGAGCTTACGAATCAGGAAAAAAGGAACGGAAAAAGTGTGAGCAGAAATATATCCAAGTCATCCACCCACTAGTTCAGGAGCTGCAACTCTTCATATAAGCATTTTCTTTTCTATCTTGGGTTTTATTTATATAGCTTCACTATAGATACAGATCAGTAACTGACATACCATTAACTTCTGAATGTGGGGGTGGGGAGGGTGGGATGGAAGCTGTCAGAATAATTCAAACAAAAATATCCCTTTAGCCAAAACACCTTATGAGTTTCTTTTTAAATAAAGTATTTGGACTCTATTGCCCCCTCCCCCCAGCCATAGTGCAGAATATATAATGTTAGACCTAGGTAAAGTGGGAAGGGTAAACCCTTGTTCCAGCAATGTAGCAAGAACAGCAAACAGACTAGTATGAGTTGACTATAGATAGAATTTATCCCTCTAGGTCTAATATTCTTCAATTACATGTTATAGTTACAGGAGACTTTAGAAATGGAGAGGGTCTTCTAAATCATCTAGGTAGGCCCCTTCAACGTATAATGAAGAAACTGAGGCACATAGAGATGAAATCACTTATCAAGGTCACAGGAAAGAATCCAGTTTCAGTCTTAGGTCCCTTCCCCCCTCTTACATGTGTCATTGAATTAGCTTACTATTCTATTGTTTACAGAAACCACAAAGTAAAATGAAGTCTTAACAACTAGCTGCTTAATTTATCAATACAAACAACCAATGCAGATAATTTAGGCTTCAGTATAGATTGGGAGAATGAGTTATTGGGTCTGACTGTCTGCATTGATCAAATTAGTTGCATAATTGTCAAATTTTCATTTTACTCTGTGACCATAATTCAGTTAGTGACCTAAGAAAAACATAGAGGCCATCTGGAGTAAATCTAGAGTTCTCATGCTCACTTTTAGTTTGCAAGGAGCAGTTTCTTCAGTCATTACTATAGTTCGGGCTACTTTTGAATGTGTAATTTTTCAGTTTCTCTCCCAAATACTACTCATAGTCAAACCAGCTTCTCTGTCTTTGGTGACACGGAACAAAATGTTTAGCAATAAACTGCTGTGTTTTCTCTTACATCGTACATATTATCATGAAATAATACATATTTTGAGCTTTTAAAGGGAGATGGATATTGATTAGATTATTATATTATGGTTTATATATTATAGGTTTTTGTGAAGTGAATACATCTATATTTATATATCTATGTAGTCTATACATATGCCTATACATGCTTATAATTTTCTAGTCCCTTTCAGGTGATTCTATTTGAGGGAAACCAAACTATACTTTCTTCTCCATCATCTATCATTCTATCGAAATGAAGTGATAACTATAATGATTTTTGTTCATGTAATGTGTCTAAAGGAAGAAAGTAGATTTCATTTAATTGGTGAAATTGACTTTGAAAAGGTAATAGTAACTATAACCTTATTAGTTAAAGGACCTGAATTCACATGCAATGAAAATCCAACAAGTAGTCTCTAAATTCCACACTTCAGACACTTAAACAAAACATTAGGTAGAAATGTTTTCCAACAACAGCATCTTTTCCATTTATTTGTGTTTCCTTGGTGCTTAATCATGTGGTACTTCTTTCTGGACATTTTTTGATACAATGCAATTTCTTTTAGTAATATTCTTCATTAGTTTACAAAGAAAATTGGAAACCTTTGATGACTTTCATGGTACTCTTGGACTACATAGATCCTTTCCTCTATAAAAACAAGCTTTGCTTTTCTACTATGTATACATTTGGATTTAATGATGGCCTAAATGTAGACCTGAATTGCTCCTTGAATATATTTTTTCTAGTTTTCACAAACAGTATCCATAGTAGTAATAGCTATTTTTAGATAGATTTTCAAGTGTGTAAAGTGCTTCAAATATATTCCTTCATTTAATCTTCATTACCATAAATTGTCAGTTAGGTGTCATTATTTTCTAAAAGAAATTAGAATTGAGATTACAAACTGGTTTGGGTTGGATGTTCATTCATGGGAAGTGCAAGACTGTGAAAAGAAGGGATTAAGAGGAAGCACATGGGGAGTGCTGTCCTGGAGTTAGCTCCAACAACCTCTGGAGAGCCTGTTATTAAATTTTCAGGATGAGCCTTTATATCTTCGGTAATTGGTAAATCCTACAAATCAGGCATTTCTTTATTGTTTTTTAATTGTCAAGGCTTAAGAAAGTAATGGAAAAATGTTCATAGTGTACATTAAACTTAACTGTGTCATTGGTACACTTTTTTTTCCCCGAGGTGTTTGTTAAACATTTACCTGCAAACTACTGAAATGAGAGAGTATAAGTGATTTGCTAGAAATTCATCACCCCACTTTGCACTACTGAACTTCTGTATGACTCTCACTTCCCAAATCTACAGAGTCAAAAAGTACTAATATTTATTTGGTTGCATTCATCAAATACAAAGTAGAATTGGGAAAGTAGAAGCTAATGATTTCAGGAGACATCGAGAAACAATAAAGCAAAGTTAAAACAATGAAAAAACATAGAAGAAAATGTGAAATATCTTATTGGAAAAGCAACTGACCTGAAAAATAAATCTAAGAGAGATATTTATGAATGATTGGACTAACTGAAAGCCAAAATCAAAAAAAGAATCTAGATATCATAGTTCAAGAAATTATCAAAGAAAACTGCCCCAATGTCTTAGATCCAGAGGGCAAAATAGAAATGGTAAGAATTCACCAATCACCTCCTCAAAGAAAACAACCTGGAACTATAATCCAAGAGCTATAAAACTGTGCATGCCTTTTAACCCAACAATACCACTACCACTTCTATACCCCAAAGAGATTTTTCAAATAGGAAAAGGATGCATTTGTGCAAAAATATTTATAGTAGGCTCTTTTTGTGGTGGCAAAGAATTGGAAATTGAAGCGATACTCATCAATAGGGAATGACTGAACAATTTATGGCATATGATTACGATGGAATACTATTGTGCTATAAGAAATAATGAGCAGGTGACTTTGTTAAAAATGGCAAGAAATATATGGATTGATGCAAAGTAAAGTGAGACCACTGCGCACAGTAGCAACAGTGTTGTAATGATGATCACTTGTGAAAGACTGATAAATACAATAATCCAAGAAAATTCCAAAGGACTCATGATGAAAAAATGTTATCCCTCTCCAGAGACAGAACTGACTCTGATTGCAAACTGGAATAATTTTCTCACTTTATTTTTCTTGCTTTTAAAAAAATGTGGCTAATATAAACATATGTTTTCAATGATTTCACATGTATAATTGATATCATATTTCTTGCTTTCACAATGGGTGTGAGAGGGGGTTGAAGGGAAAGAATTTGGAGCTCAAAATTTAAAAATAAAAGAATGTTAAATAAACTAAAATGTTAAAAAAAATTTAAAAACTTAACACCTAAAGACACCTTCTGATACCATGTATATGTATGTAGATATATATGTACTTAAATGAGTGATATACATCTGTAGGTGCTTGCTCCTGCCCTCTCTTATCTCTGAGAAAGATCAGAGTTATATTTATCTGCCTCTTTCAAATAGTGCTGGTGATAGATTCATGAGTTGTTTAAATGTGTTTCATGAGTCACATAATATATACATATACACATGTGCATGCATATACATATAGATGAGCTCACGTACTTATATACATAAATGTATACATAGACATAATATACATATGTGTGTATGCATGTGTGTATCTAGCTAGATCTATATAGAGAGAGATTTCTAGATCTATATATGTGGGTGCTTGCTCCTATCCACTCCTATCTCTGAGAAATATTATCTGCCCCTTTCAAATAGTGCTAACAATAGGTTTCTGATTCAGTTGGTCAATAAGAATTAAGCACCTACAATGTGCTAAATGCTAAGGATAAGAGGAAAAGTGAAAGACAGTCCCTGCCCTCAAAGGGCTCACAATCTAATGGGGGAAGATAACACATTAAACAGAACTGAAAGGAAGGATAGGGATAGAAGCAAGATGAAACTTAGCTCAACTAGAAGAGCTGGTCCAATTTCACCTTAAAGTAAGTCTCTAAAATTTCTTAGGAGATGTAAAGCCATGCAGGAACACCTTTATAGAGGACTACTGCTGTGAACAGCTTTCAAGGTTCTGATTACACAGTATAGTGAACACTATTTATTCCATAACAAAGCAAAGCAAAACATTCACAGAAAAGCAAGGTACAGCATTCACAATATTACAACTTATCACAGAAAATCACAATATAGTATTCACAACAGCTTATCCTTAAAATGGCCACATAGTTCTCATTGAAAGTGGGCACAATATTTAGAACAAGGAACAATCATCTCAAAGTACAATAGTCAAAGTCTTCCACTCATGGTGCACACAAATCACCTCAATTAACTCAATCAGTTACTTATTCAGAAGTCAATTACTAAATATCATTAATCACTAAGTACAATCATTAGAAAATACACAAACCTCCACCCCTAAGTCACTAGTAAACTACAATTTCATCATTACTCAGTACCCACAGAAAGTTCTTTTCATCTTGACTTGGGGCCAGTTCTCAGATTACCCTGGATCCCCTTCTGTGGTCCCAGATTCTACCTGGATTCACCAGACTGTCACCTGGGTTCAATGGCAGACAGCTCCCAGTTCCTTGTCCAGCTCTCTGGGTAGGTTCTTCTCCACACAGAAGTTCACAGGATCCAGTCCATCTCAAATTCTTCACAATTTCTTCTCCTGGAAATTCAAGGCTCAAGCAAGCCACAAACAAAGTCTCTGAATCCTAGTATGCTTCCTCAGTCTTCTGCAGCTCATTCAAAAAATAAGAATCACCTCATCCAGCCTGGGCAGAGGGAGAGGGGAGTGCTCCTGGCCTCCTGGGCTCCAGGCTCCTGTTCAGAAGAAGCTCCACCACCTCAAGTTCTCAGGAAATTCTGGCTCAGTTCTCGATTGTCTCTTCTGTAGCTGTTCTGACTCAAGATTTTTGTCCCAAGAAATACTGACTGTGTCTCTCTGGGGCTTTTCTTATATACACACAGCATTAGCTTCCTGTTTCAGCCACCCTCTTCCTGTTACATCAGCAACAGGAGACAGAAGTTCATACCTTCTGTTTCCCCAACGGAGACTTGATCAATTGCTAAGTGCTAGGTACCTGCTTGCCAATACAAAGGGGTCAAATTACTTTACCATTACAGGAGGCAACCTGCACATTGAGGGCATATTGAGGAACTGGTTTCCTCTACATATCTACTCTGGAATCTCTTTCAAGTCACACATATCTCTTTCACAAAGCTCTCTAAAAAAAAGCTCCATCTAGCTCTGTCCTTCATATTAGTATGTACTATTGTATCAGCATTCTCTCCACCAATTAAGAATATCATTAAGAATCATGTTTACCTCTGCAAACAGAGGAGTGTGCAAAACACACCAGGCTTGGGTTAAAGCCTGGTTAAATCCACAAATTAAATCTCAGTATCTAGTGTAGCAGTAAGCAGCCCAGCATACCCAGGGTGACTGCCAACACAGGTTCTCAGATCTGCTTTTCTAAAGGAAAGCAACTCAAAATGGTTTAACAATCTTGCTTTAATCAAACATATGTCATTTACCTATTTCAGGGGCAAAAAGTCAGCATCCCAAATTTCAGAGAATGCAAACAAGTTACAAGAAGACAGAGAAACAGATCAGCAGACAGGCCTCCAGCTGTCTGACCATTACATCCATACCTAGTCAGTTACCACAGAGGGAAGCACCAACATCTGGGTTTTCAAAGCCAGGGGGCTCAACGGCTACCCAGAGTCTCGTCTGGTCAAATCATAGAAACTCTTCTCAAAGTGAGCCCAGAAAAATATCTCACATCAGGGTATATATAGCCTTCTTCTGGCTCAGATAATGTCACAACCCTCTTGACCCACTGCCCAATCACAAAGCACCAAGGTGTGGGCATTCCTGAAAACCAAGCCTCCTACCACAGGCTCCATGTGACCACAATTAGCCTATTAGGGGGCAGAGTATATTTCCAAATCAAGGAAGATTGTTAGAGTCACTTAAGCCTATCAAAGGGTCTAGGGGCAGGGAAGATCTTAGATTCCCATTCCTATTACATCTAGCCATCTCTTCCACAGCCTCACCAACCACCTCACCAAAACGTCTTCCCTTGAGTTTTTGATGGATGAATTATGATCAAATTCACTGAACATTCCTGAATTATTCCTGAATGGGATATATAGTCCTACCTCCCTATGACTGCATTTCACATCCCTGTAGTTCTCCATACTAAAATTTATTTCCCTGACCACCACTCTCATATGTGTGTTGTCTCCAGAGGTGTGGAGGTAAATGTTTAACAACTGTCTCACCACCACCATGCCCCCCCCCAAATCATCACACACTTTTAAGTTTAATTTGCATTATTAACATTTTCTCCATCATTTTGTTAAGTGTAGATAATAAGGAAAACAGTAAATCCAGTCCTGATATAAAGTGTTTGTCTATTTCCAAGATATAAATGTTCACACTGAAATTATAATAATTGGCTTTCTACAAGTTTTTAAAGTTCATTCCAGCAGACTCCATACCTTGTAATGTCTCCCTCATTAGAGTCCTTTAGGACTAGGACTGTCTTTGCTTTTGTTTAACTTAACATGGTACTTAGTACACAGTAGGTGTTAATAAATGCTTTATCGTTCATCCTTTCATTCTTTCTTGGTAATTTGGGAGGGGAGGACCTGATATCTGGGGATGAGGAAAGACCTCACATAGGCTAAAGAAATTGAGCTGCTATGGCCTGAAGGAAACTAGAGATAATGAAAGGAGGTAGGAATGAGGAGGGAAGACCGAGAGTATAAAGGATTGAAAAGAAAGAAATAGAAGGGTAGGTAGGTGTTATAGTGGAAAGAGCACCTACCCTGTAGTCACAAGGACCTGAGTTCAAATCCTACCTCAGGCAATTGGCACTTACTAGCAGTGTAAACCTGGGCCCCCAACTGCCTTACCTAGAGAGGGAGATAGGAGAGAGAGACAGAGACAGAGAGAGAGAATGTCATGAGTAAGTAGGCTAGTTTAATTTGATCCTTAGAATACATGAAGGAGAGTAAAGTATAAAAAAGGTGAAAAGGTAGGTTGGAAGCAGGCTGTGAAGAGCATCAAATGCCAAATAAAGGAATTTGTATTTTATCTTGAAGGTAATAGGGAGCCACTAGAGTTTATTATGCAAGGAAGTGATATAGTCAGATCTGTGCTTTAAGACAATGACTTTGACAGCTGTGTGGAGGATGTATTCACAGGGGAGATACCTGATCAACAAAATTACTATTGCAGTAGTCCAGGCATGAAGTGTGTAATAAAATCCAAAGGCCTAGAGAAAGTGTTAAGTGGAAGGCAGGTAAGATACTGCCAACATTGTGCCCATGAGAATTTGATTGTGTCTACTCATGATATTTCTACTTTAGTAAAGGATTAAATATTTTTGTTCAAAAATTTTGTTAATGATCTGAATAATGCATGATAGACATGTTTGTGAAATTTTAAAATGTCCTAAAGTTGAGAAGGATAGTAACTGCCATGCTGATAGTATGTAAAAAGATCTATGTTGTTTAGAATGAGATATGACAAACCTAGAAAGATGAAAATAAATAAGAATAAATATAAAGTTGAATACTTGGGCTCAAAATATCAATTTCAGAAGTAGATGATGGGGTGACCGTTACTGGAAAATGTTTTATGTTAAAAACAGTTGTACTGTGAAAATGTGTTTTGCATGACTGCACAGTTATAATGTATGTAAAATTGTTTTCCTTCTGAATGGGTAAGGGAGGAAGAGAATTTGGTACTCAAAATTTGAAAGAAAAAGAATGTTAAAATTGTTTTTTATGTGTAATGGGGGAAAATTAAATAACAAATTTTTAAAAGTTATGTCAATAAACTGAAAGTTCAGTTTCACCTGCAGAGTGTGGTGTTGGTACCACAAAAGCTAACATCTTCCTATGCTACTTTAAGAAATGAATAGCATCCAGAAGTGGGGAGATAATAATTAAATCATCCCTTGTCCTGGTCAGATTTTGAAGTTTTGTTCCAGTTGTCATATTGTAGTCACCACATTAACAAGTTGTATCCAAAAAAAGGGAAAACAGGGTGGGGAAAGGACAGGAGACCATGGCATATTAGGTTCAGGAGAGGGAAACAAGGAATATTTAGCCCAGAGAAGAGATTAGCTGAAGGGTGGGAGAGAAGAGAGTGGAATGCAGATAGAGTTTTCTTAAGGTATTTAAAGGATGCTCATGTAGAGGAAGAATTTAAAATTATGCTACTTAGCCCCAGAATTGTGAACTTCCAGTCCCTGGATCTTAGACTTGGTATAAGGGAAAAAAAAAAACTTCTAACCTTTGGGGATTGCCCCAAAGTCAAATGAAATACCTCTGAACTGGGGGAGAGAGGAGATGAAGTTCTTTATTACTAGTGGTCTTTAAGGAGAAGCCTCTCCATCTAGCCAAATGATAATTGTTGATAGTGCTGTACTGATTTGATAATGCTGTTGAAATATGCTGAAATTAATTTCTACTCCCAAATTTTGTGATTCTGAAAATTATTGTTTTATATGATGCTATTTTTTAAATTTTATCATCAAGAGTTTGTGGTTAGACATAGTCACAATCCAAAAAATTATCAATTAATATAATCTTTCAATTATTTTGAGGTGTACTTATCTTTTCTGACTAAATTGGAAACTCCTTCAGGGCAGGACCTGTTTCAGTGGTTTTTGTCCGCTGCATATAGTAGGAGATTCATAAATAATGGTTCATTGGTTGATGGATTTTGCTATTGTTGCTTAGTCACTTTCAGTTTGTCATTTGTCATTTCAGTTTGTCATTGCTTAGTCATTTCAGTCTGACTCTGTGGTCCTATTTTATGTTTTCTTGGCAGAAACTAGAGTGTTTTGCCATTTCCTTCTTCAACTCATTTTACAGGTAAGAAAACTGAAGTAAACAGAATTAAGTGACTTACTTGCCCAGGATCACACAACTAGTTAGTGTCTGAGGCCAGATTTGAACTCAGGAAGACTAATTGCCCAGTAGTGTTTGGGAACATTTATTTTACATATTTCCCCTAAGGGGACACTAATCTCTCTCAAAGTTACACGTAACACAATCTCCCAAATGGTATATGGAGAACCTCCAGTGAAAAGAAGAACTCTCCCTTCAACTTTAGGTCCCCCATCTCCTGCTGTGCCTGTCCTTTGAGAGTTGAGTTCTGATGTCCAGCTTTCAATGATGAACATTCTTATACCTTGTCATATCTCTCATATACTGGTGACTGACCATCTGTAGATCTTCATCCAAGTCCTAAACAATACCCCCTACCATCTGATTGATCATTTCCATCCACTCCAATCCTCCTACCCAAAAGTTATATCCTAATTCTGTCCACCCCTCTCACTGTGCCCTTTGGAATGCCTGTTCCATAGTCAACAAACTTCCCTTTATCTTAAATGTATTCTTTTCCCATTCTTTCTAATTAATAGCTCTTACTGAAACCTGGCTTCTCCCTGCTGACACAAGCCTCCATGAACACCCTTTCTAGTACTGGTTTCATCTTCACTCATTCTCCTCTGCTCACTAGTCAAGGCAGGGGAGTTGTAACACCCCTTGCTCCCTATTGCCACTTCCAGATTTTCGCCCCTTCCACCTTCACTTAATAACTTCTGTTCTTTTGGAGTTCATGCTATTCTACCATATGGTCTATATACCACCCAATCAGAATCCTGATACTAGTTGTCTACAGACTTCCAGCCCATCCCCCTACCTTCTTCAATGAGTCCTGCCTTCATACTAGGGGACTAACATGCATATTGATTTTCCCTCAAATACCGTAACCACTCAGTTCCTCAATTTATTCTCCTCTCATGAATTATTCCTCCACCCCATTTCAGCTATACAAAAAGATGGCCATGCCCTCAATCTTGCCATCACCCACAAATATACTATATTTCATATTCAAGAATTCTGAAATCCTCTAATTCAACCATAATGTACTGGTCTTTCACCTCTCCCTCTGACTTCTCTTACATAACCCTACTTTTCATCTTCACCTTGACCCCTCACCTCAATTATCTTACAGACCATCACCCCTCTACCAGTTACTCCCTCCTTTTCTACTAATCTTGACTCCTTGCTGAACAATTCAACTCTACACTGTCCTCCTCTCCTGAATCTCTAGAACTCATCACTGGTTATGCCCAGTCAAGCCTCAGTCTTGGATCATTCCCACCATTTGTCACCTTTGCACCTTTACATTTGATGTTGAATGAAGGTGGAGAAAACCTCACGACTTTTATGACTGAATTCCCTATGTTACACAACCTCAGCTGAGCCCTCCCTGCTCCTATGTAATTCTACTATACCTCCCTTATCAACTCACTATCACATTCTCCACAACAGCTCTCCCAGTCCTTTTCATCTCTTTTTAAATTTTCCGTGGCTTCCTCCTCTCCCCTCCCCCCAAGATGAGAACCTTGTCTTTTATTTTACAATAAAACTTAAGGTCATTTACAATGAGCTCCCTCCTCTCCTGTCTTCCACATCTCCCATCCCTCAGGAGCATTCTACCACTCTTTCCTCCTTCACCCCTGTCTCACATGATGAAGTGGTTTTACTTCTTACCAAAGTTAATCTCTCTACCTGTTCAAGTGATCTTGTTCCAACCAACAGATTGCCCCCTCCCCCCGTCATCCCCATTCTCTCACTATTTTTAATCTCTCCTTCTCCACTGGCTCATTTCTCACTTCCTACTGCTTCTTAATGCCCATGTCTCCTCTATCCTATAAAAGCCCTCATTGGATTCCATGCATCCCTACTAGCAATTGTTCTATTTCTCTTCTGCACTTGCAGCTAAACTCCTAGAAGAGGCTGTCTACAATAGGTACCTCCACTTTCTCTCCATTCACTTAAACTCTTACAATCTGGCTTCCAACCTTATCATCTCTGAAAATTGCTTTATCCAAAGTTGCTAATTATGTCTTAGTTGCCAGATCCAATGACCTTTTTTTCAGTTCTTATTCTCCTTGATGTCCCTGTAGCCTCTGATGCTACTGATCACTCCCTCCTTGATACTCTTTTCTAGTTTTCCTCCTTCCCATCTGACCCTTACTTCTCCATCTCCTTTTCTGAGTACTCCTACATATCATGTTGTGTCCCTTAGGGCTCTGTCCTGCATCTATTTTCTCCCTCCATACTACTTGACTAGGTGATCTCATCAGCTCCCAGGATTTAAGTACTATCTTTAAGCTGATGAATCTCAAGTCTACCTTTCTTGCTCTAGTCTTGCTGCTGACTCCAAATCTCACATTTCAAATCATGGAAGATTCTCAGATTCACGTAAGTCTATCAAGGGGCCAAGGGGCAGGGAAGATCTTCAGATTCCCATTACTATTATAAATGGTAACCCTAGTACTTAGTACCTACTGTGTTTCCCCTATAATAAGACCTATCCCGAAAATAAGCCCTCCCCTTACTGTGTAAGATTCCTCTAAAATAAGCCCTCCCCCGAAAATAAGCCCTATTGAGATTGCTACTGTAGTGAAGGTGATCCTCTGCTCTACACGCTACATTACGGTACCCTCTGTATGCACCGTCC
>NW_027186304.1:88916480-88924673 GCF_028583685.1 Petaurus breviceps papuanus
CCCCCCCGTGAAATGCACGCCGCGCTCCGAGCTGCATCCAATCAAAGCTGCAGCAGTGAGCGCATCATCCTGTTCTTCCCCAGTGATTTGCTTATTGAATAAAGGTACATTTTTTTGTTCACATTTACCTGTTTATTAAAATTGATGTCAATTTTCATTAAAATAAGCCCTCCCCTGAAAATAAGCCCTCTGGTGTTTTTCTGTCCAAAAAATTTAATAAGACAGTGTCTTATTATCGGGAAAACACGGTAGTACCTGGCAAGTAGTTACCACTTAATAAATTTTTATTTAATTAAATAGACATACTTATGTAAATGTGAATTAGAAGAAAGTGCATTCTTTTATCTGACAACTGAAGGAGAATTACTTCCACAAAGCAGCTTTAGACAATGACCTCTTCTATTTACATATAATGGGAGACATATAAAATGTCATTAGCTAAGACATTCATACTTGTTTACTTCTCAAATATAGGTGAAGTTCTGTTTTTCAGACACTAGCCCAACAAACTGGTTTCTTATTATGCATGCATGAAACTGTTTAGATAAGATGAAGAAAAAATACACCAAATTGATTACATGAAATAGTCACCTATAAGCATAAATTATTAAAATTCTAAATATTATAATTCAGCTATTTTTAAAGAGAAAAGCCTAACCAAAAAAATAAGGAATTTATCAGAAAATAATAATATCTTATTTAAAGCAAATGATTTGGATTTGGTGGCCCATTTTTTAAAGGGTCATTTGGGTTTTGCAAACTAGGATAGTAAAACTCTTTTTGGGGAGTGCATGCAGAGTGCTTGACCTACAGACCAGGAGAGAATCAGGGCTTTTTTTTTTTCAGTGAAACCATAGCTGACATGTTTGTTTAGGAAAATGGTAAGCTTAACACAGAAAAATATTTTTTTCAAATATTCCACATGCAAAATTCAAAACAACACATTGAAGAAAGTCGAGATTACAATTAGAGTTTATGTATGGGAAGTATGTGATGCTAGAATGAGAGCCCTATCTATGTCTACCAGCTGTCATTAAAGAGTGGGAGTTATACAAAGTTTTAAAGACTGTGAAAGGAAACCATGAGCCCTCTCTACTACTACCAAGCTAGAAAGATTTTGAAATGACATGCAGGGATGGAGTCTAGCCTGAAGATCACCCTAGCAAGGGCCAAAGATTCTCAATACTAGGACAATTCTGCCACCACGTAGTAAGTTGTTTTTTGGCAATAATAATTCCAGCTAGTTTGCTGATTTGTGGAAGTAGTCAACTATCTTTGTTGATGTCAGTAAATCAACAAGGATTTGTAAAGTGCCTACTATGTACCAGGCATTATACTTGGTATGTGGAAACAAAGATAAAAGTAAAATAATCATGCCTTTGAGCTTATATTCTATTGGGGGAGAACATATGTACATATTAAATATCAATATGCGGTATCAATAAAAATGATTTGGGGGGAGGCAACTAGCAGGTGGCTGGAGGATCATGAGAGGCTTGTTAGTTTCAAGGAAACTGGGGATTCTAAAAGGTAGAAATTAGGAGAAAACATATTCCAGAAATGGGGAAACAATGTAAAGTCACAGAACTGGGAGATGGTGAATTTTAGCTCATTTGTGATAACCTGAATAAAAAATATACATGATTGTGACTGATCAAAACTTGTTCTCAAAAACAGGCATGCTATCAGTCAAGTGTTTAAGCTTTACAGTGTGCATTCAGTTTAGTGTGTAAGAAGATATCACTTTATTTTCTGCTTTCCTTTTAATTCAAGAAAATATGTTAGAATCAGACCTGGTTTGTAATTCCATTTCTAATGCTATTTGTGGTACCTTGTGCAAGTCATTTAATTTCTGTGATCTTCAGTTTATTCTTCTGTGAAGTAAAAGATTGGGCCTAGAAAGCCTATGCGATCTTTTCCAGTTCTAGAACTATGAATCTAAATGGAATTCAGGCAACATTTGCTGAATGCCTCCTATGTGCAAAGCACTGTGAAATGTAAAGGATAAAATGATAAAAACCAACCATTCCTACCTCAAAGAGCTTTTTTTGGGTGATTTTACTTGGGTGATACGGGACACCCACAGGTAAAAATAATGTGAGATAGTGGATAATGATGGAGGATAAGAAAGAGGGAAAGATGATTGAAGAGGGATCCAGACAGTGAAAAGACCAGGAGAAAATTGAAGAAGAAAGAATATTTTCAACTAAGGAATTAGCAAATCTATCTAGTTCTATAGAAGATGCAGCATGTTAGATAATATTTGCAAGAAAGTAAGGTGGCACAGTGAATAGAGCATTGGCCTTGGAGTCAGGAGGACCTGAGTTCAAATCCCGCCTCAGACACTTAACACAAAAAAACTAGCCATGTGACCTTGGGCAAGTCACTTAACCCCAATTGTCCTCCAAAAAGCAAAAAAATATATATATATAGCAAAGAGTTTTTATTTTTCCCAAGGTGCAATCAAGAGTACTGAAATGTTTTTTGAGCCAGGAAGTAGCATAATTAATCCTATGCCTTAGGAAGATTATTTTGGCCACTATTTAAAGGACTGAATGAAGAGGTGAGATAATGGAGTTAGGGAGACAAACATTTAGAGAAAAGAACAAAGGAGAAATGTCCTTATCTAGCAGTCTTCATCCTCTTCTCCACCAGCTTTTTTATCTTCTTTTTTCATGCCCTCCTTTCCATTTCTACCTTCCTTTGAAGCTTTGGAGTATCCTTGATATAAAGGAGAATTTTAAAGTATTTATTGGTACTTCACCACTAAAATAAAATAAATGACTATAGATTTGGAAGTCTTAACTTACTAAAACAGCCGATTTCTGGGAGTTATTAAGCCACATTTGTTGTGGAATCTGACCATCTGGGGGGAAAAATTCTGAACTTTAATGAATCTATAAAATTTATTTCTGGAAGGAAATATAACTATAAACATGGAAGGGAACTGTCTTACCTAATCTCAAAGTCTAACTAACTAGTCATGTAAGTATTCCTCAAATTCTAAGAATTCCAACAAAAAATGGGAGAGTAGAATAGCTAATGCAGGTCATAGAATCATGGTGTCTTACATCTGGAAGGAAGCTGAGAATGGATTCAGTCCAAACCTTTCATTTGGCAGATGAGAAAAATCAGGTCCAGTGAGGTTAAGTAACCTTACCAAGGTAACTCAGAAAGTGAATGTCAGAACCCTCACTTCCAGTTAAGTGCTCTTCTCAATGTATATAAGTACCTTCCTCCTCCCTGTAATTAGCCTTCAGTTATGCATTTTTCTTTTTGGATATCCTATCAGCAAATTATATTTTGCAGACATAGTGAAATAACTGCCAATATTATTGTTATACAGTATTTGGCAATAAATCAAGGTGTTTGGATGCATTATGAACATTATTTGGATGTGGCAGCTGCCAAATGCTGTACTACATTTTCCATATGGTTCTTCAATGAGAAACAATGAAAATCTCCATATTGGGCTAATGTTTTACTTTTTAAAAATATTTTATGAGTTTCTGTCGTATTCCTTTTAACTTCCTTAAGTTTATTAGGATTAAGTAAACCAAATAAGTTGATTAAGAAAAAGCAAATACACAAGCTTTCTGTATAAAATTTGGATAGTTCCCTTCAAGCAAACACAAAATAATTAGAGAACATCTATGAATTATTTGTCAGGCCAAGGCTGTGATATGTATCCTGCTTATATTTGGACCATAAATTCTTCCAGACCAACCTTTCCAAATGCTTTTTTAGTCATTTGTATATTAGTTGCACACAGGTGCAGAGCATGTGATAATGAAAAAAAGGTTCAAAGTTTGTTGGGTTTTTCCCCCAAAATTCTGATGATATTTAAACTAAACTATTTTTGGATACATATATAAATTACCTTGCCCAGTGAGTTTTACCATGCCAAATATTTCCGTACATCAATGAAACAACTGTTTAATAATTTAACTTACACATAATGTGCACATTTTCATTATATATATATATGTGTGTGTGTGTGTATATTTTTTCCCCTTCATCCTCTTTACTTTTCCTTCCTGAGCATTTGCCTTCCTTCAAAGATTTAATCAACAAGAATTTATCAAGCCCCTGTTGATGTACCAGACACTGCTCTAATCATTGGAGATATAAAGAAAAAGTAAAAAAAAAATACCTGTCCTTAAGGAATTTACATTCTACTGGGGAAAAAAAAGGCACATGAATTTATACAAAATATTGGGATGTGATTTCATTGTATAGCAAAATCTGGGAGAAGGATATTGTCTCTACCAATGCAAATCAACAACTTCTCTGTAACTTATAAGTCTTGGAGAACTTCCTGGGGGCTTTGTTGTTCAGGTATTTTCAATTCTTTACAACTCTTTGTGACACCCTTTGGGGTAGAATGATTCACCATTTCCTTCTCCAGCTTACTTTACAGAGGAAGAAACTGAGGCAGACCAGGTTAAGTGACTTGCCCAGGGTCACACAGATAATAAGTGTCTGAGGCTGCATTTGAACTCAGGAAGATGTCTTCATGACTCCAGGCCTAGTGCTCTATCCTCTGTGTCACCTAGCTGCCCTTTCCTAGGGGAACTTAGAATTTAAATGACTGCCCCAGGGTCATATATCCAAAATGTGGCAGAAGAAGGACTTCAACCTAGCTCTTCCTCCTCCACATTTCCTATAATGTACACAATATCTACAAAACAAATACAGGGCAACAAAGGGGGAGAGGATTAGCTGCTGGTAGATATTAGGAAAAGTCTTCTTGCAAAAGATGGCTCAAGCTGAATGCTAAAAAGGACTAGGAATCTCAGTGGTGGAAATAAGTAGAAAGTATATTCAAAACATGAACAACAGGCAGGGTGAAGACCCGGAGGTTAGAGATGTATGAGAAATACTAAGAAGGTCAGTCTGAGTGGACCAAAAAGTATGTGAAAGGGAATAGTATGTAAGAGGATTGGAAAGTAAGTTGGAGCCATGTAATGAAGAATAGAAGAGTTGTTGCAGAGGAAGAAACAATTGAACAAAGGCTGAGCAAATCATTTCAATTTTATTTCTGTGCTGTTTTTTTTATTTTTTTTTTTGCTGGCATCATACAAAATGAAAATTTGAAGTTGAACCCTCATTTTTAGGAAAGTAATAATGATTTAGAGGTTCAAAGCATCTAAGTAGTTGATAAATCTGGGACTTATTTAATTTCTTTATCCCAAATCATATTTTTCAATGCAGTTGTGCTCACTTTCATAAGTGAGCACCAGGGCATTTGTTAATCTAGTTTAGAGGATCTGTTTTTTCATAGAATTTTTCTTTGCTTCTAAAACTGATGTTGGTTCGTAAACTGCACCTGACTCCATGGTGGTCTGCTTGCATGCATTCAGTATAAACACTGAATGTTAGAATAACCGAGTTGATCATGTTTCTTCTTGCCTTTGGGCCCAAGACTTGGTAACTCTTCTATTCAGCTGCCTGAGCAGAATCCATAAGAATCCAGTAGAATCCATAATTTTTCCATTTACATGTAACTTCTTTATGTTTTCTAGCCTTATTTATTATGGCCAGATTATAAATCTGGATGTATTTTAGCTCTTTCAAATGATTCTGCAACAGTCAGAGTCTCCTATTCACCATGAGTTTAGCTGATTGGAGCTAGGTATAGAATGGCAAAGCCTACTCCCAGATCTCTCTAAGGTACTTCCATTATGCACCATCTAATCCTCCCCAAAGCAAGCTACCTAGCCTCTTGCATGTGGGAAATGAAACAGCTGAGGACAGTGATGCATTCTGCCTAGACTCAAAAGGGCTGGTCTTATTAGCCAGTCCCTCATTACACTAGCAGGTCAATTAAAAGTTTTATCATTTCACTTCTTATGATATACCTAATGGGGGAGTAGAATGCATTAGTAGAATGAGCCAAGACCATATTTCTTTTTCCTCACATTCAGTTGATCTCTTATAAGTTTGGTTAGTATGAATAATAATAATTCATATAAATGAATAAAATTAGTCTTCCCTGAAGTAACTCATGTCAAGAAATTATTTGTAAATATGTCACCTACAAAATAGGGTCATTTCATCATGAAGATACCAATCTAAAAACTAATGTAAGATCAGTTGTAATATTGGACATTATAAAATGAAGTGATGTGGGAATGACAGAAAGTTTTGCCAACTGAAAAGGGGGTTGAAATAGGAGGGTTGGATATTAAGGACTGTGTCACTGCATCTCCAGCAATTCCCAGTGGAACCAGTAGAAAAATATTACCAATTTTAGACAGAAATATAAGGGCAATACATCAAAATAGTTCCACAAGATTAAAAAATGCCTGAAAAACATCCATTTGTTTTAATTCTGTGTTCACTGATGAACCTTCTCCTTTGCAATTTGATCTGAGTGGAACTTCTCATCAGGAAGAAGTGTCTTATGCAAATGAGTAATAGAGTTCTTAGACTAGGTATAGCTCAGTATAAATTGATAAATGAATATTCTGGCTCATAAATCAGTCTCTTGTGAGTCTGGTTAGTGGGAATCAATTCCCGAGAGACTGTTTCCTCCTAGGTGAACTAATAAAATTGAGATTCTGACCTTGCAAAGGGAAGGACCTCACATCCTAAGCCCTATCTGATCTTACTAGGGTAAAGACATTCCATGGGATTGAGTCAAAAACAGAATGCCAGCTAAAACAATTGGAACCACTTGAATAAATAGTTCTCAGTTATTTGAGGACTTGATCTTTCTTGAATAGGCACCTCAATGGTGATTGTTGAAATGGCTTCTAACCATGTGCTATAGCAAAAGTTGGACTTAGAGTCAGTAGAGAACTAGATTCAAATCCTTCCATCATTTTCTAGATACCAATACAAGTCATTTACCTTGTTCTATAAAATAGGAATAATATGCACAATCAGCTTATAAAGTTTTTGTTCGAATAAATTACAAATGTATGTGTGGGGATGTTTATGATCCAAATTTATATGATGTTTTAAGGAGACTTTTAATTCTTTGTGAATGTCTCTTAAACTTCAAAAATGATTTCTGAGCTCCTTATACCAATATTTAGGCAGTAGCAATATTTGTGATAATATCTCATATATATCTCATATAAAATTGGCTTTCAGCTCTTTTTTCTTCCTTTACATTGTTTCTTGTAGCCTAGGGCTTTTTTGATCTTAGTCTACCCTTTCAGCCCTACTCCAAACACCCCTCCCAAAAAACAATCAGACAGCACATTTGAAAATTTTTTCATCCGTTTTGAACGTAAATGCAAAAAGACAACAAAAGCAAATTTCCATATAGAACAACATAAAAAGAAGATTCAGTATGTAACCATTTTTTAAAATTTCCATTTCATAGTTTAGTTTGGGTTTTTTTGAAAATTGTAATAAATACTACACATAATTTTCAGTTACCCTACTTTTTTAGTGCTTCCTTCTAATGTTTTCTTTTATTCTCTGCTGTGCACTTTTTTTTTCTTTCTCCCTCCCACTTCTGTCCCAGAGAAGGATACCATTAGACAGAAAAATGTGTGTATATACATACATATATATATACATGCATATTTCTATGTATCTATGTATGTATCTATCTGCATATACAACTATCAGTCATTTGTAGTTGATTTGAGTATTTGTAGTACTCAAAAATGACTTAGTCATTCAAAGTTGTTCTTAGAGCAGTATTATGATTACTATGTACAACATTCTCTTGGTTGTACTCATTTTACTCTTCATTATTTCATGTAATTCTTTCCATCTTTTTCTAAAATAAACCAGTTCATTATTTCTTATAACAAGATGGTATTCCATCATGATCATATACTACAACTTGTTTACCCTTTCCCTACTTTGATATCTCGCAGTTATATTAATTTGCATTTTTCTAATCAATAGCAATTCAGAACATTTTATATGACTAGATAATTTTGATTTCTTTATCAAAAAAACTGTTCATATCCTTAGACATTTGTCAATTATGGAATGACTCAGTCTTATAAATTTGACAAAGTTCTTTATATTTTTAAATATGAGGCCTTCATCTGAGAAACTATGCATAAAAATTTTTCTCCAAATTTTAAAGTTTTTATACCCTAATATATGGTCTATTTTTGGAAAGGTACCATGTACCATTGAGAAAAAGATTTATTCATTTATATTCCTGTTCAATTCTCTCTCTCTCTCTCTCTCTCTCTCTCTCTCTCTCTCTCTCTCTCT